>NC_057809.1:524686498-524787861 GCF_018294505.1 Triticum aestivum | reverse complement strand
GTGTGCGGCCGCCTGTGCAACCGCGGCCTGGCGCGCCTCCTCCTCGGCCTCGTGCTGCTCCTCCTCGAGGTCGCGCTCGAGCATCTCATCGTACTCGCCGCGATGGCGCTCCTCTGCTAGCCGGCGCTGGTGCCACATCTCAAGATACTCCTGCTCTTGCGTCGGCGTCGCCCCCAGCCAAACCGGTGGTGCGGACACCCACTCGCGCACCACTCCATTCCAGGAGAAGCACGTGATGGGCTCGGGCTCGGGCTGCGGCTCCGGCTCCGGCTTGATGGGGGACGGCGGGGCCACCGACGGCACCACGCTGTCGCCCGCCTCGGAGAGGGTAAGGGCCTGAGCCATTGCCTCCTCGTAGCGGGCCTCCTCTTCCGCCTCTGCCACCTCCGCTCTGCGCCGCTCGTCCTCCTCGCTCTCCCGGTAGACGGCCGCAAGGGCCGCCTGGTAGGTGTCCTCCGCCGCCTGGTCCTCCTCGCGGACGACGAGCGGCGTTAGCCTCCGGTCGACCTCGCGCACGCCTCGTCGCCTCGCCTCCTCGTGTTCGAAGGCGAACCACCTCGCCGAGTTGGGCGAGTCGGTTGCGTAGGCCTTGTCGAGGCGCTGCTCCGGCATCAGCAGCGCCCACCGGCACCGCACCTCCTCCGCGTGAGCACAAGCTATCCGCGGTGCCGCCGGCACTGGGATCCTATCTGGATCCAGATGCCAGCCGTGCGGCAGCGTCACGTCCGGATACGGCAGAGGCTGGCGGTTCTGCCAGTGCCACTCCGCCTGGTGCACTGGCATGTTGACGCGCTGCCTCTGCTGGCGAGGCGCCGACGGAGGTGGGAGGTGTTGAGGAACGTAGTAATTTCAAAAAAAATTCTACGCACACGTAAGATCATGGTGATGCATAAAAACGAGAGGGGAGAGTGTTGTCCATGTACCCTCGTAGACCGAAAACGGAAGCGTTAGCACAATGCGGTTGATGTAGTCGTACGTCTTCACGATCCGACCAATCAAGTACCGAACGTACGGCACCTCCGAGTTCAGCACACGTTCAACCCGATGACGTCCCTCGAACTCCGATCCAGCCAAGTGTTGAGGGAGATTTTTGTCAGCACGACAGCGTGGTGACGATAATGATGTTCTACCGACGCAGGGCTTCGCCTAAGCACCGCTACAGCATTATCGAGGTGGACTATGGTGGAGGGGGGCACCACACACGACTAAAAGATCAAACAATCAATTCTTGTGTCTATGGGGTGCCCCCTTGCCCCCGTATATAAAGGAGCAAGGGGAGGAGGCGGCCGACCAGGGAGAGGCGCGCCAAGGGGGAGTCCTACTCTCACTAGGAGTAGGACTCCTCCTATTCCTAGTAGGAGTAGGAGAGGGGGAAGGAAAGGGAGAGGGGGAGAAGGAAAGAGGGGGGCGGCCCCCTTGCCCTAAACCAATTCGGTTTGGGCCTTGGGGGGCGCGCCCCACACTTCCCTTGCTGCCCTCTATTTCCACTAAGGCCCATGTAGGCCCATTAAGCCCCCGGGGGGTTCCGGTAACCTCCCGGTACTCAGGTAAATTCCCGATTTCAGCCGGAACACTTTCGATATCCAAACATAGTCTTCCAATATATCAATCTTCATGTCTCGACCATTTAGAGACTCCTCGTCATGTCCGGGATCACATCCGGGACTCCGAACAACCTTCGGTACATCAAAACATATAAACTCATAATATAACCATCATCGAAACGTTAAGCGTGCGGACCCTACGGGTTCGAGAACTATGTAGACATGACCGAGACATGTCTCTGGTCAATAACCAATAGCGGAACCTGGATGTTCATATTGGCTCCCACATATTCTATGAAGATCTTTATCGGTCAAACCGCATAACAACATGT
Source organism: Triticum aestivum (assembly GCF_018294505.1). Lineage (NCBI taxonomy): Eukaryota > Viridiplantae > Streptophyta > Magnoliopsida > Poales > Poaceae > Triticum > Triticum aestivum. Next base: position 524,785,985 of record NC_057809.1, on the reverse strand, counting down.
AGCGGAACCTGGATGTTCATATTGGCTCCCACATATTCTATGAAGATCTTTATCGGTCAAACCGCATAACAACATACGTTGTTCCCTTTGTCATCGGTATGTTACTTGCCCGAGATTCGGTCGTCGGTATCTCAATACTTAGTTCAATCTCGTTACCGGCAAGTCTCTTTACTCGTTCTGTAATACATCATCCTGCAACTAACTCATTAGTTGCAATGCTTGCAAGGCTTAAGTGATGTGCATTACCGAGAGGGCCCAGAGATACCTCTCCGACAATCAGAGTGACAAATCCTAATCTCGAAATACGCCAACCCAACAAGTACCTTTGGAGACACCTGTAGAGCACCTTTATAATCACCCAGTTACGTTGTGACGTTTGGTAGCACACAAAGTGTTCCTCCAGTAAACGGGAGTTGCATAATCTCATAGTCATAGGAACATGTATAAGTCATGAAGAAAGCAATAGCAACATACTAAACGATCGGGTGCTAAGCTAACGGAATGGGTCAAGTCAATCACATCATTCTCCTAATGATGTGATCTCATTAATCAAATGACAACACTTTGTCTATGGTTAGGAAAGTTAACCATCTCTGATCAATGAGCTAGTCAAGTAGAGGCATACTAGTGACATATTGTTTGTCTATGTATTCACACATGTATTATGTTTCCTATTAATACAATTCTAGCATGAATAATTAACATTTATCATGATATAAGAAAATGAATAATAACTTTATTATTGCCTCTAGGGCATATTTCCTTCAGTCTCCCACTTGCACTAGAGTCAATAATCTAGATTGCACAGTAAGGATTCTAACACCCATGGAGCCTTGGTGCTGATCATGTTTTGCTCGTGGAAGAGGCTTAGTCAACGGGTCTGCAACATTCAGATCCATATGTATCTTGCAAATTTCTATGTCTCCCACCTGGACTAAATCCCGGATGGAATTGAAGCGTCTCTTGATGTGCTTGGTTCTCTTGTGAAATCTGGATTCCTTTGCCAAGGCAATTGCACCAGTATTGTCATAAAAGATTTTGATTAGACCCGATGCACTAGGTATGACACCTAGATCGGATATGAACTCCTTCATCCAGACTTCTTCATTTGCTGCTTCCGAAGCAACTATGTACTCCGCTTCACACATAGATCCCGCCACAACGCTTTGTTCAGAACTGCACCAACTGACAGCTCCACCGTACAATGTAAACACGTATCCGGTTTGCGATTTAGAATTGTCCGGATCAGTGTCAAAGCTTGCATCAACGTAACTGTTTATGATGAGCTCTTTGTCACCTCCATAAACGAGAAACATATCCTTAGTCCTTTTCAGGTATTTCAGGATTTCTTAACCGCTGTCCAGTGATCCATTCCTGGATTACTTTGATACCTCCCTTCTAGACTTATAGCAAGGCACACATCAGGTCCGGTACACAACATTGCATACATGATAGAGCCTATGGCTGAAGCATAGGGAACATCTTTCATTTTCTCTCTATCTTCTGCAGTGGTCGGGCATTGAGTCTTACTCAACTTCACACCTTGTAAGACAGGCAAGAACCCTTTCTTTGCTTGATCCATTTTGAACTTCTTCAAAACTTTGTCAAGGTATGTGCTTTGTGAAAGTCCAATTAAGCATCTTGATCTATCTCTATAGATCTTGATCCCAATATATAAGCAGCTTCACCGAGGTCTTTCATTGAAAAACTCTTATTCAAGTATCCCTTTATGCTATCCAGAAATTCTATATCATTTCCAATCAACAATATGTCTTCCACATATAATATTAGAAATGCTATAGAGCTCCCACTCACTTTCTTGTAAATACAGACTTCTCCAAAAGTCTGTATAAAACCAAATGCTTTGATCACACTATCAAAGCGTTTATTCCAACTCCGAGAGGTTTGCACCAGTCCATAAATGGATTGCTGGAGCTTGCACACTTTGTTAGCTCCCTTTGGATCGACAAAACCTTCTGGTTGCATCATATACAACTCTTCTTTCAGAAATCCATTCAGGAATGCAATTTTGACATCCATTTACCAAATTTCATAATCATAAAATGCGGCAATTGCTAACATGATTCGGACAGACTTGAGCATCGCTACGAGTGAGAAGGTCTCATCGTAGTCAATCCCTTGAACTTGTCAAAAAAAATTTGCAACAAGTCGAGCTTTATAGAGAGTAACATTACCGTCAGCGTCAGTCTTCTTCTTGAAGATCCATTTATTCTCAATTCCTTGCCGATCAACGGGCAAGTCAACCAAAGTCCACACTTTGTTCTCATACATGGATCCCATCTCAGATTTCATGGCCTCAAGCCATTTTGCGGAATCTGGGCTCACCATCGCTTCTTCATAGTTCGTAGGTTCGTCATGGTCTAGTAACATAACTTTTAGAACAGGATTCCGTACCACTCTGGTGCGGATCTTACTCTGGTTGACATACGAGGTTCAGTAACAACTTGATCTAAAGTTTCATGATCATCATCATTAACTTCCTCACTAATTGGTGTAGGTGTCGCAAAAACCGGTTTCTGTGATGAACTACTTTTCAATAAGGGAGCAGTTACAGTTACCTCATCAAGTTCTACTTTCCTCCCACTCACTTCTTTCGAGAGAAACTCCTTCTCTAGAAAAACTCCGAATTTAGCAACAAAAGTCTTGCTTGCGGATCTGTGATAGAAGGTGTACCCAACAGTCTCCTTTGGGTATCCTATGAAGACACATTTCTCCGATTTGGGTTCGAGCTTATCAAGTTGAAGCTTTTTCACATAAGCATCGCAGCCCCAAACTTTCAGAAACGATAACTTGGGTTTCTTACCAAACCATAGTTCATAAGGCGTCGTCTCAATGGATTTCGATGGTGCTCTATTTATGGTGAATGCGGCCGTCTCTAAAGCATAACCCCAAAACAATATCGGTAAATCAGTAAGATGCACCATATCTAGTAAAGTACGATTACGACGTTCGGACACACCATTACACTGTGGTGTTCCGGGTGGCGTGAGTTGGGAAACTATTCCGCATTGTTTCAAATGAAGACCTCAAATATTCTCCTCCATGATCAGATCGTAGAAACTTTATTTACTTGTTATGATGATTTTCAACTTCACTCTGAAATTCTTTGAACTTTTCAAATGTTTCAAACTTATGTTTCATTAAGTAGATATACCCATATCTGCTTAAATCATCTGTGAAGGTGAGAAAATAATGATATCCGCCACGAGCCTCAACATTCATCGGACCACATGCATCTGTATGTATGATCTCCAACAAATCTGTTGCTCTCTCCATAGTTCCGGAGAACGGCGTTTTAGTCATCTTGCCCATGAGGCACGGTTCGCAAGTACCAAGTGATTCATAATCAAGTGGTTCTAAAAGTCCATCAGTATGGAGTTTCTTCATGCGCTTTACTCTAATATGACCTAAACGGCAGTGCCACAAATAAGTTGCACTATCATTATCAACTCTGCATCTTTTGGCTTCAATATTATGAATATGTGTATCACCACTATCGAGATTTAGCAAAAATAGACCACTCTTCAAGGGTGCATGACCATAAAAGATATTACTCATATAAATAGAACAACCATTATTCTCTGATTTAAATGAATAACCGTCTCGCATCAAACAAGATCCAGATATAATGTTCATGCTCAACGCTGGCACCAAATAACAATTATTTAGGTCTAATACTAATCCTGAAGGTAGATGTAGAGGTAGCGTGCCGACCGCGATCACATCGACTTTGGAACCATTTCCCACGCGCATCGTCACCTCGTCCTTAGCCAATCTTCGCTTAATCCGTAGCCCCTGTTTCGAGTTGCAAATATTAGCAACAGAACCAGTATCAAATACCCAGGTGCTACTGCGAGCATTAGTAAGGTACACATCAATAACATGTATATCACATATACCTTTGTTCACCTTGCCATCCTTCTTATCCGCCAAATACTTGGGGCAGTTCCGCTTCCAGTGACCAGTCTACTTGCAGTAGAAGCACTCAGTCTCAGGCTTAGGCCCAGACTTGGGTTTCTTCTCCTGAGCAGCAACTTGCTTGCTGTTCTTCTTGAAGTTCCCCTTCTTTTTTCCTCTACCCTTTTTCTTGAAACTAGTGATCTTATTGACCATCAACACTTGATTCTCCTTCTTGATTTCTACCTCCACTGCCTTTAGCATTGCGAAGAGCTCGGGAATTGTCTTATTCATCCCTTGCATATTATAGTTCATCACAAAGCTCTTGTAGCTTGGTGGCAGTGATTGGAGAATTCTGTCAATGACGCTATCACCCGGAAGATTAACTCCCAGTTGAATCAAGTGATTGCAGTACCCAGACATCTTGAGTATATGATCACTGACAGAACTATTCTCCTCCATCTTGCAGCTGTAGAACTTAGACTTCATATCTCTCAATCCGGGCATTCTTTTGAAATATTAACTTCAACTCCTGGAGCATCTCATATGCTCCATCACATTCAAAACATCGTTGAAGTCCCGGTTCTAAGCCGTAAAGCATGGCACACTGAACTATCGAGTAGTCATCAGCTTTGCTCTGCCAGACATTCTTAACTTCGTCAGTTGCATCAGCAGCAGGCTTGGCACTCAACGGTGCTTCCAGAACGTAATTCTTCTGAGCAGCAATGAGGATAATCCTCAAGTTACGGACCCAGTCCGTGTAATTGCTACCATCATCTTTCAACTTTGCTTTCTCAAGGAATGCATTAAAATTCAACGGAACAACAGCGCGGGCCATCTATCTACAATCAACATAGACAAGCAAGATACTATCAGGTACTAAGTTCATGATAAATTTAAGTTCAACTAATCATATTATTTAAGAACTCCCACTTAGATAGACATCCCTCTAATCCTCTAAGTGATCACGTGATCCATATCAACTAAACCATGTCCGATCATCACGTGAGATGGAGTAGTTTCAATGGTGAACATCACTATGTTGATCATATCTACTATATGATTCACGCTCGACCTTTCGGTCTCCGTGTTCCGAGGCCATATCTGTTATATGCTAGGCTCGTCAAGTTTAACCTGAGTATTCCGCGTGTGCAACTGTTTTGCACCCGTTGTATTTGAACGTAGAGCCAATCACACCTGATCATCACGTGGTGCCTCAGCAAGAAGAACTTTCGCAACGGTGCATACTCAGGGAGAACACTTATACTTTGATAATTTAGTGAGGGATCATCTTATAATGCTACCGTCAATCAAAGCAAGATAAGATGCATAAAAGATAAACATCATATGCAATCAATATAAGTGATATGATATGGCCATCATTATCTTGTGCTTGTGATCTCCATCTCCGAAGCACCGTCGTGATCATCATCATCACCGGCACGACACCTTGATCTCCATTGTAGCATCGTTGTCGTCTCACCAATCTTATGCTTCCACGACTATCGCTACCGCTTAGTGATAAAGTAAAGCATTACAGGGCGATTGCATTGCATACAATAAAGCGACAACCATATGGCTCCTGCTAGTTGCCGATAACTCGGTTATAAAACATGATCATCTCATACAATAAAATTTAGCATCATGTCTTGACCATATCACATCACAACATGCCCTGCAAAAATAAGTTAGACGTCCTCTACTTTGTTGTTGCAAATTTTGCGTGGCTGCTACAGGCTTAGCAAGAACCGTTCTTACCTACGCATCAAAACCACAACGATAGTTTGTCAAGTTGGTGCTGTTTTAACCTTCTTAAGGACCGGGCATAGCCACACTCGGTTCAACTAAAGTTGGAGAAACTGACACCCGCCAGCCACCTGTGTGCAAAGCACGTGTAGCGACCTGACCCGAATGGATCAAGTCTCTATGCTTAAGTGTCATCCCTGGATCGGTATGCTGACACACATAGTACTCGAGGATTTATAACAGAGGTAAATCACATGTGTAAAGTAACGTAAATACTATTACCTCAATCCAAAATAGCGGAAGTAACAAGGTTGTGGATTCCCATCAACACCAACGGCAAAGTTGAGTGTAGAAATCGTAACCCTAACGTATCACTTACTCGCCGTAAGAAATTCTGCAACATGAGACGTTGCAACCACAGAGGGTCAGTACATTGAATGTACTGGCAAATTCACACCATAGAGAATGATGAATAAAGGCTATCACTACATGCATATTTGGCTGGTGGAAAAGCTCTATAGTTATAAAGTTTTTGCGAAAAGCCAATTTTTCCTTACTACAAAGGAATAAATTTTATTTAACTATCATGATGGTTGTTGAACATTGAGAATGGTTGACAGCATTCTCAATCCCAATTAACTAATATCATTAAACCCAACAAAATTATTTAAAGTAACATGATGAGATTCACATGATAATCCAAGTACTACATACTCAAAACGTCCATAACCGGGGACACGGCTAATCATGATTAGTTTATACACTCTGCAGAGGTTTGCGCACTTTTACCCACAAGACTCGATCTCCTCCGTTGGATTTCTTGCACTACATGGTGTTTGAGAAACGGATGTCCGAGACATAGTCTTTCAGAAGCGTTTGCACCTTACGATGGGTAGACCGTACCACCTACAACCCCTACATCTGCTAGTCTACCACTGTAAGAGTTCACACGACTTAATCAACTATGCTAGAGCCCATAATAGCTTGTGGCTGCACACGGAAGTTTCTAGTATGAATAATCTCATGATTCCTTTGAGCCTGGGTGGCGGGCCATAAAAAACATGCAATCCTGGTCTACCCAGGTGCCTAGATAGGCAATCCTGGAATACCCAGATACCTCAATCCACCCAGATGTGTGTTTAAGTTGCCATCTTAAGTAAACCTCAGATCTGTCATGAATACTCTCAAAACCCAATCCACGTCTACGAGCATAGCATGGCACTATAAGCATAACGTAATAGTAACTCCCAAGGTTTGAATGCAGGGCAATAGGTTCCTACCTCATCAACTACTTCCCAATACCCACATGTTATCAATCCTACTCATGCAATGTTTGAGGGTGAAACTAATGCATAAAAACTGGGTATGAAAGGAATATGATCAAAGTGTGAACTTGCCTGCAATGTTGATGAAGATGATTCGCACTCAAAACTCTTGATAGCTCTACTCGTCACACTCCGGTCAATCTATCGTAAGCAAGCAATAGTAACCACACATAAGCAATCACTCAAAAGATCAGAAAGATCGAGGAAGACAATTCGGAAAACATCAAAACCAAGGAAATAACTCTTGCAACATAAAACAATTTCTAACAGTATCAAAATTATATGAATTTGGCCTTATCAGAAAGTTTAGGTCAAGAGCTTCGATTTGCAAAAAAGAATCAACTCAAACGGAGCTACGAAACTCAAGTTATGCTCAAACGAAGTTTGAATTCAAATATGATCTAATTTGAATTTTAAACTATTCAAAAACATGTTTGAGTTGGATTACTGGATAGAGGAGATCATAACGAAGAAGTGGGCGTTGGTTTCGTTGGATTTGAACAAACGAGTAAAAAGTTATGGCTATTTAAAAAATCAGGGCCAAGCTGTCTTACGGAAGAAGAAAAAATAGCTACGGGCTAGGGTCTAATGTATAAATACGTAGACTAATTGATAATCTAATTATTTTATCATATTAGTCTAAAAATAATAAACTCCGGAGGTATAAGAAGAAAAAAAAATAAAGAAAGATACCTTTATAAGGCAGAGAAAAGATGACTTTGGATAGAAGAGAAAATTTCTTGAAGTCGCGCCGGAGAGGAGAAATATATTTTTCTTAAACGAATTTAGTCAAATCAAAATATTGATCTAACCCGAATCGGATGATTTTTGGAGGCTCTATGGGTCTATATTTATTGGTGGAAAAGAGGCTTAGAGGTTAAAGGCTAGGCAATGTGGGACTAAACGTAGACGAAAATATACGAAACACAGATGAAAAGAGACGCTCGCATCGCATGGGCCTAAAGGCCTTCGGCCAGCCGCACGCGCACGTTGCGGCTGCGGTTTTTTTTTTACAAAAATTCGGCCTTAAAAAAATAAAAATAAATAAAAAGGCTGACTGGGCCTGGCCTATTTAAGAGTTAAAAAATAATGGGGCGCCAGAAGCTACTATACTGCGCATGTAGGCGATAAATAAATATGGGCCGCACGTACATTTTTTTTAGAAACAGAAAGAAAATCGAATAACAAAAATAAAATAAAAGTTTTATATAGGCATATTATATATCAAAATTTTCAGAAAAAGATTTTATACGACATGAACATTTTTATAATGCCGAATAAAATCCACACAAATTCAGATAATTCAAAGAGTGCTACTGGTTTAATAAAATCCAATAAAAATCATTTTAAAAATACCAAAATTAATTAAAATTTATTTCTATCCAATTTTCTGATGTAGGGAATCATGTTCCCTATTTTCGGAATATTTTATATTTGGAGAAAAATAATTTGAATAAAACTCAAATATCTCCAAATTAAAAATAAATTTAAAAAGACTTTGAATTTGATCATTTGAAACTCCCAACTCATATTTCATATAATTTGAAGAAGTCATTTTATCTTCTCTCTTGAAAATCATTGAGCTGTATGAAGTTTATGAAGTGAAATATTTCCAAATGAAATTCTATTATTTTCAAATACCCTTTCATTTAATTTAAATGGAAGAAGTCATATCATCTTCGCTCAAGGGTTTTGTATTTGAAAAGAATTTGAATTCATGGAGATCAGAAAGCAAATATGAAAGTTTGAGAAAGTCCTTTTATTCCCTCTCATTTAACTTTCAAAATGTTTCGAATTCAGTCACTTTCAGACAATCAATCAATCAAATCTATCTATTTAATATAACATTCCAAAATTTAGAATTTTGGGATGTTACAACACGTCGGTAGAACCATTCTCGCGTAAGCATACGCGTAATGTCGGTCCGGGCCGCTTCATCCAACAATACCACTGAACCAAAATATGACATGCTGGTAAGCAGTATGACTTATATCGCCCACAACTCACTTGTGTTCTACTCGTTCATATGACATCTACGCATAAAACCAGGCTCTGATACCACTGTTGAGGAACGTAGTAATTTCAAAAAAATTCCTACACACACGTAACATCATGGTGATGCATAGCAACGAGCGGGGAGAGTGTTGTCCACGTACCCTCGTAGACCGAAAGAGGAAGCGTTAGCACAACGCGGTTGATGTAGTTGTACGTCTTCACGATCCGACCGATCAAGTACTGAATGTACGACACCTCTGAGTTCAGCACACGTTCAGCCCAATGACGTCCCTCGAACTCCGATCCAGCCAACTGTTAAGGGAGAGTTTCGTCAGCACGACGGCATGGTGACGATGATTATGTTCTATCGACGCAGGGCTTCGCCTAAGCACCACTACAGTATTATCGAGGTGGACTATGGTGGAGGGGGGCACCGTACACGGCTAAAAGATCAAACGATTAATTGTTGTGTCTATGGGGTGCCCCTTGCCCCCATATATAAAGGAGCAAGGGGAGGAGGCGGCCGGCCAGGGAGAGGCACGCCAAGGGGGAGTCCTACTCCCATTAGGAGTAGGACTCCTCCTATTCCTAGTAGGAGTAGGAGAGGGGGAAGGAAAGGGAGAGGGGGAGAAGGAAAGAGGGGGCCGGCCACCCTTGCCCTAAACCAATTCGGTTTGGGCCTTGGGAGGGGGGGGCGCCCCACACTTTCCTTCCTGCCCTCTATTTCCACTAAGGCCCATGTAGGCCCATTAAGCCCCCCCCGGGGGGGGGGGGTTCCGGTAACCTCCCGGTACTCCGGTAAAATCCCGATTTCACCTGAAACACTTCCGATATCCAAACATAGGCTTTCAATATATCAATCTTCATGTCTTGACCATTTCGAGACTCCTCTTCATGTCCGGGATCACATCCGAGACTCCGAGCAACCTTCGGTACATCAAAACATATAAACTCATAATATAACCGTCATCGAAACGTTAAGCGTGCGGACCCTACGGGTTCGAGAACTATGTAGACATGACCGAGACATGTCTCCGATCAATAACCAATAGCGGAACATGGATGTTCATATTGGCTCCCACATATTCTATGAAGATCTTTATTGGTCAAACCGCATAACAACATACGTTGTTCCCTTTGTCATCGGTATGTTACTTGCCCGATATTCGATCGTCGGTATCTCAATACCTAGTTCAATCTCGTTACCGGCAAGTCTCTTTACTCATTTTGTAATACATCATCCTACAACTAACTCATTAGTTGCAATGCTTGCAAGGCTTAAGTGATGTGCATTACCGAGAGGGCCCAGAGATACCTCTCCGACAATCGGAGTGACAAATCCTAATCTCGAAATACGCCAACCCAACAAGTACCTTCGGAGACACCTGTAGAGCACCTTTATAATCACCCAGTTACGTTGTGATGTTTGGTAGCACACAAAGTGTTCCTCCGGTAAACATGAGTTGCATAATCTCATAGTCATAGGAACATGTATAATTCATGAAGAAAGCAATAACAATATACTAAACGATCGGGTGCTAAGCTAACGGAATGTGTCAAGTCAATCACATCATTCTCCTAATGATGTGATCTCATTAATTAAATGACAACACTTTGTCTATGGTTAGGAAACTTAACCATCTGTGATCAATGAGCTAGTCAAGTAGAGGCATACTAGTGACATACTTTTTGTCTAAGTATTCACACATGTATTATGTTTCCTGTTAATACAATTCTAGGGCATATTTCCTTCAGGAGGAACTCGGAGGGGAAAGGGGTGGCGGGGGACTTGCCCTTGGCCTTGTTGCCGCTAGCGCCGGAGAAGAGGCCCATCTCGCTGTGGTTGTGGTGGCTAGGGTTTGCCGGCGACGAGGGAGCAAAGGTGGGCAGATGTGGACAGCGAGTATGGATGAGGACGGCCCCGCCGCACGGTCGGCTTAAAAAAGGACGAGCGCCGTCGCTGACGCATGGGCCCGTCGTCATAAATTAAGCTGACCGGGTGGGCAGCTGGTAGTTGGACCGCTGCCATGTGGGGACGCGGCGGATAGCGAGAAGGCGCACGAAGCGTCCGTTCGGCGTCCGCACCGACGCATTTGGGGCGCAAATACGTTGGCGCGGACGCGACGCAGACGTGATTTGGGTTTGGGTCGGCGCGTTGGGCTGCCACTTTTGTCCGCGCCGACCCAAAAGGACGCTTACAGACGAAATGGGTCGGCCCTTTGGAGTTGCTCTTAGGGGAGGTGTTTAGAAAAATAAACCAGACTTTCTTTAAGCATCGGTGCTTATTTGTACATGGTAGATACTTAACTAAGCGTCTCTCCTATAAAAATAGACACCGATGCTTCAGAAAAACTCGGTTTATTTTTTCTAAGCACCTCTCTAAGTATCTTCCATTGTACAAAGCCTTAGGGGACTTCTTTGTCTTGAGGGAATTTTTTTAAGGGCATGTTTGTTTCGCTGAAAGTTTTCAGAAAATGGTTCTAATCTTGTTAAGTCTAAAAAATTTCCAGCTTTTCGAAATCCATTTCCTATGGTCGAACCTTATAAATAAGAGGGTGTCTATTTATGACTTGCCTTGAGAGTAGTTAACTCCTTTTATCCAGTTGCCGTGATGCCATGTTTGTTTTATCGTTGCCTAGGTTTCCGCATAAACTCAACAGGTCTTGTAAGGTTACTTATACTTTGACTAATTCGTGCTGATGGATAACAGAACTTGTATTACCACATCATGTACGGACGGCCACTCATCTAGTCACGTATGAAATTCTTTAACCATTACACGCTATGAATTCAAGAGTGGACTTGGATTAGCAAATTTGTATGAGATAACGCTTAGGCATGCAGCCGCCGCCGTCCTATTGGGTCACGAGTTTGACTTATGGAATATATACTCATCAAGAGACTTAAGAGGATTCACTTACAGCTCCTAGAGGATAAGGCTGCTGGCAGTTTGGTACCTTGGAAAGGCAGGCATGTTGCTATCTCGGGTCTTTTCATATAGAAAGACATATCATAGAAAAATGAAATCGAAAATATTCCGAGATGGCAAATATTCTGAGATGACTATGAAAACACCTTTCTCGCTATTTGGAATGGATCCAATTCTATTGAGTCTGACTCATAGTGATCATTTCTCTTTAGCAAAGAATGACCTTGGTTATCAAAGGATTGAACAACCGGGATCCATTTACTTATGATACCTAGTTGGCATTGATAACAAGGATCTAATGAATTATGAGTTTAATAGATCCTCTTTAGCAGAAAGACGATGACTTTCAAGACGGTCTTCACAGCGGTGACCATCTAACACATCACATCGATGGACCTTTCGATGGAGGTCTTAAAGGAAATTGACAAGCTGCGACGTGCCTATCTTTCGGCCAAAACGAACAAGGTGACTCGGGAAATGCAAGATTAATTGGAAGTAAGTTTGTAAACCAAAGGAATATGGAGGTCTTGGCATTCTAAATCTCGGTAAGTTTGCCACTGCCCCCGTCTTCGGTGGCTTTGGCTAGACTGGGATTAACCCCCGAGGGTGTGGTGCGGGCAGGGGACGCACGGCTGCGGACCGTGATCTTTTTGCGGCTGCGACCAAGGTGATGATTGGTGATGGGAATAAAGTGATTTTCTGGGAGTCGTCTTGGCTAGAGGGTCTAAGACCCAAGGACATTGCACCAAAGATCTTCGAGCTTTCTGGCAAGGAAGGCGGAACGATTGCCTAGGCCTTGAGGGATTATCATTGGATAGCTCAAATTGACACCCAAAGCAGCCTCATGCTTGAGCACCTTCAGTAATTCTCGGCCCTGTGGGAGAAGCTTTCAGGCATTGTCATCCAACCGGGCGTCAAAGATAGCATTTTGTGGAAGCTCGCCAATGATGGCAACTACTCCGCCAAGTCTGCATATTTGGCGCAGTTCACCGGACTCACTCATCTAGCTTTCAAATCTTGATTTGGAAGGCTTGGGCTCCACCCAAATGCAAATTCTTTGCCTGATTAGTCAATCAAAACAGAATTTGGACCACGGAAAGACTGCAACGATGAGGATGGCCAAACTGTGACCGGTGCCCGCTTTGCAATCAGATGCAAGAATCGGCGGCCCACATCATTTTCAAGTGTAGGTTCTCGCTCCAGGTTTGGGATGAGGTGTTCTCCTGGCTCGGGCTTGCTATTCCCATGGCTAGTTGGCACAAATTCAGCACTGTTAAATCTTGGTGGAATGAGGTACTTTCGAGCAACGCCCTACAGGTTAAGGCCTTATCTTCTCTGCTACTCCTTGTGGGGTGAGAACTTTGGAAAAAACAGGATACGCGCGTATCCAAGAGCAAAGCGGCACCGGTGGCGATTGTCACGCGGATCATCAAAGAAGAAATGTCTATTTAGGCTGTTGCGGGTGCCAAGCAATTGAGCAATGTAATGTCACGAGAGTAATCCGTTTAGGCTTTTGCCGATTCACGGCATCTCTGTAACAATACTCGCTTCTTAACTAATAAAAATTACAAATCTTTTGCCTGGATTCAAAAAAAATATGGTTATAAAAAAACACGATGGCTATATATACATCACAAATGCAGAAACGCTGTTTTACTTTTACCCCTCATTTAACAGAAGAGAACCTACCAAACACCTGCGAACACTGCATCCAATTCCAACTACCCAACGACGGCCATCAGGCAGCAGCGACCTCCACGACGACCTCGGCGGCCAGCGCGCCGGCCACCTCGGCCCGGCAGATGGGGCACAGGCGGCTCTTGCGCAGCCACGAGCCGACGCACTCGGGTGGAACCCGTGCTCGCACCGCGGCAGCACCATGCAACGGTCGCCGGCCATGAACGCCTCCAGGCACACCGCGCACTCGCCGGCGCCACCTTCTTTGAAGTCGTGGCATGGCAGCTCGCCGAGCTCTTCGGCGGTAAGGCCTGCGTCTTCCTCCGCGTGCTCGGCGACGCGGGCGGTGATGCCCCGCCTCAGCACCCAGAGGACCACGAGGATGTGCATGACGAGCATCAGCGTGATGCCTGCCGCGAGCAGGATGGTGGAGAGCACCATGGGCGCTGAATGCTTTGGCTCTGGAGGTGCCGTACGCTTGTGAGGTACAAAAACTAGCGCAGCAAAGCCGCTGACTAAATATCAGAAAACTTCCGAGCGAGCTCTGACTTTCCAGTGAGGCGTGTTATTGGCCAAGCGCTACAGGTTAGACAAGTTGCGACATGCGACTTCAAGTTCATGATGCCATACCACATAGTCAGTTCGTCCCTAATACTAGGATATACTCCATATGATAATAAATCCATGTCCGGTTTCATAGGCAGTGTATATCTGGCTAGCTTGTTAGGCCTTGTACTATGCAAATTGCTTAGTAGAGTGTTTAGAAAAACAAATCAGTTTTTTCTTAAGCACTAACACTTATTTCTATAGAGTAGACGCTTAATTAGGCACCCCTTCCTGTATAAATAAACATTGATCCTTAAAAAACATGGTTTATTTTACTAAATACCTTGTCAATACAAAGCCTTACGATGCCCCTGGTTTTGCAGCCTAGTTGCATGTAGTGCTTACTAGCTTACGTTATGCGGTGTTCATGGCCTGTTCGTGACGCTGAAAGTTTACAGATAACAGTTTTAATTTAGTGCAAGTGTATGGTCGAGCCTCCTACACAAGAGGGTCCTTATTGTGACTTGCCTTTGGAGTAGTTAACTTTCTAAGTTTCTGAATCAAGAAGCATATTCTTTTTGTCAAACCGTCCTGATCCTATGTTCTTTTTGTCCTTTCCTAGGTTTCCACATACACTTCACAAGTTTTTCAAGCTTGCTTTGACAAATTCATGTCGATGGATAAAACAGTACTTGTACTGACACATCATGTACGGATGGAGACTCATCTAGTCATATATGAAGTTCTTTAACCATTGGAATACATCACACGAGATATGCATTCAAGAGTGGACTTGGAATAGCAAATTTGGTGAGATAATGCTTAGGTTGACATGTTTAACCATAAACAAGTCCAGCATGTAGCAGCGGCCGTGGTGCTGGGTCAGGATTCCAACCATGGAATATACTTCGGCATCAAGATCAAGGCTGAAGTCAAATGCCCTGCCTATGATGAATAATTCCATGTCCCTTAGAATTGCAGGATTGTGAAAACATAGGAATAGGAAAAAAATGTAGAATTGTGATATCATGTACCATGGAATTCTACAAGGTTTGAAAACAGGGAATTTTTCAAAATGTGCATTTGACGGTGCACACGAAACAAACACCATTAGAGGACTGATGGGAGAGGTTAGAGAGTAATAAAGTGAAGTGCATTGGAGTTTTCAAAGGAAAATTAAAATGAGGTTTGAATTGATATTGAAGTTCCTATAGAATAAGGGCATAGGAAAGGACTCCGTATGAATTTGGTAACCCTAGCAAGTCTTGTGATCCAAAGGGTTTCCATAGGAAGAAGATCCTTATAATTCAAATCCTCCAAAGTCCCACAATCCAAATTCAAAGTGACCCAATTCATCGGGAAACCATTTTTCTGACAAAGGAGATTTGCATTCAACTAATATACGAAGATGATACATCCGTACTGAGAGAATGCCTGACCTATGTATATCACGATGCACATAGCCAACACATCCAACACAAACAAAAATAAAATATTGTCTCACAACAAAAGTATAAAAAGGCAGTCCAACACATCCTAAGATTACACTGCCATCCATGCTGGGGAAAAACCTCCCTGCCCATACGCTCCAGCCGGGTAGACGCCATCATAAAAATTTCTCTGTTCTCCGGCATCTGTAGGATAGACAAGTACAAAGCCATGGCATACATGCATAAAATAATCGCACAAGAGATGAAACACATTTTTGATATAACAAACATATCATTCCTGATAAGCAATAGAGCCCAACATAAGGTTGTCATGCCCACACGAATATGTGAGAATGTTGGTTTTCAATACTCAGCAACCAATTGCCGAATATATTACGCGCACTATGAGAGTAAAGGTTTGGAGCTACTTGTACTATGGCCCATGCTGCATGAGCAAACTTACAAAAAAAAGTGTTTAATGGACTTGGTATGTTGGCAAAAGACACAATTCTTGCTACTTTGCCAATTACGACGTCTCTAGTCAAGATCACACCTTTGCTAAAAAAATCAGATGAATATCTTCACCAAAAGAGGTAATTTGAGCTTCCACGTTTTTCTATTATCAAGAAGAACATCATCATAGACAATTGGCTCATATAATGACTTAACAGAAAACCTGGTGTTGTGATGCAATTTCCATCAAAATTCGCCTCGTTCGTTTGATAGCTAAATGGGATGCAGACGTGTGAGAAATTCATCCCATGCTGTGAGGTGAGGCGCCAATAGATCCCTACAACGAGAAATATTGGGGTATGTTTGACCTTATAACCTACGCAATTGTGACGACTTTATGTCTAACAGTCCGAGACAGGCTTGGGTATTGCACCATAAGTGGGCTAGCACCCCACCATCTCAAGGTGAACCATGCCTTACTTAAGAGCTAGTTCTTCGCTTGTTTGCTTAATTGTTAGGCGTGCATAGTATGCAAATAACCAATTGGTGTCAACATCGATGATTTGTACGTGTGTAATATATTGGCTTTGAGCATCTTCGGAATGGCTCTTAAATAAGGTCCCAAATTATGTTTGGGGGCTTAGGATAAAAAAAAGGTCCAATAGGACCCACAAAATAGGGAGGCCCTCAGACTACACTACAAAATCACCGACATGGCCTGTGTGATGACGACAACCTCGTTGAACCCACAATAAACAACCATAGAGGTGATGGCGCGGTGCTTGGGTGGAGTCATGCAGGTACCTAGGAGGATGCGCGGGAGATCAAAGATTGCAGAGCCGACGAGCATGGGCAACGCCTACAAAGGCAGATAGGGTCGCCACATGGCTTTGGTGTGGTGGTAACCATCTACTCTTTCCGGTCATTTTTACTTCACGTATTAGATTTGTGTCAAATCAAACTTTTAAAAGTTTGACCAAATTTATATTAAAAAATATCAACATCTACAATACCAAATATACTATGAAACTACATTTCGTAATGATAACAATATTGATTTGGCAGGTGAATGTTGATACTTTTTTCTATAAGTTTGGTCAAAATAAAGATACTTTGACTTCGGACAAAATTTATATACGGACTAAAAAGGACCGGACGGAGTATTTCCCTCCTCGAGAGGAGGCTGGTTCGAGTCCCTTTTTCACACAACCTTTTTTGTTTATTTTCAAAATATGTACATGAGTCGAACTCGCGACCTCATAGGTTAGCGCGTGCGTACAAACCGTTCCATTGAGATACTATCAGTTTCGTGCTCAATACCAGTTCAAGTCTTATATATATATATATATATATATATATATATATATATATAGTTTTTAAAAATTGAATTGTAATTTTGTCCGAAATATGTTCAGTATTTCTCGATAACCATGGTAACCGAGAATCCCCCCCCCCCCCCCCCCCCCCAAAGACACACACACAAGAAAATTCGTCCATTTGAAATCCAAAACCTTGGGTCTCATTGAAAAGTGGAGTTGTTGTTTATGTCAATTTTTGGGTCTCATAAAGTAGGGATCTTCCCCTAAAAAAGTAGGGGTCTAAAATGCTACTATCGCTTGAGATGCCCTTGACTCCCATGAGCCCATGGAGCATTCTTTGCATCAGTAGAGCATCTTCAATAGACATGTGGTAGGATGACGTGTTAAAAAAAATTACAGCGCCCAAATAGTGTGTTAGTGTGCCGGGAGGGTGGTTGCTTTTCCAAGCGCTGCAAAATTTAGTGCGTCGCTGTAGTGCTTCACAAGGCGCGGTAAAATCCAGCATGCACGCCTAGCCGACGCTTGGCAAATATGAAACAACACATACCAATTTGACAGTATGTAACAAGATAATCTCAAAGATTAAAAAATATGCAAAATCATGAGTTGAGCAACATAGCATAGTTCAAAATCATTAAACTACAAGCAAGTTCATGACAAACAAGTTCACACAAACGAATAAAATATCACAATCAAGCCCCATGTTCTTGCTCCTCTTTTTCCTCCTCTTCTTCATACGTTTCTTCCTCCTCTTCGTCATTAAAAACTCAGACCGTGTTCGCACTATCTCCAAAGGCATCATGCGAAGGCATGTGAGGCACACCGAAATCCATGCGTCCACCCATGTCACCCGAAGGTGCTCCCATGTCTTTCATGAGAGACCCAAAACTCATGCCTCCTATGGTAGCTCCCAAGCCACCCATGCCTCCCGTAGGTGCTCCCATG
Organism: Triticum aestivum; assembly: GCF_018294505.1. Classification (NCBI taxonomy): domain Eukaryota; kingdom Viridiplantae; phylum Streptophyta; class Magnoliopsida; order Poales; family Poaceae; genus Triticum; species Triticum aestivum. The sequence goes on along the minus strand of NC_057809.1, from coordinate 524,767,702 downwards.
CCTTCCATGCCGCACATGGCGCCCATGGCTCCCATGCTTGTTCCCATGCCTCCCATGATAGCTCTCATGCCTTCCAAGCCTCCCATGCTAACTCCCATGGCTCCCAGGCCTCCCATGGCAGCTCCCCATGCCTCCCATGCCTATCAATCTTTTTTGGACCAAGACTTGATCACGGTAAAGGTTGATGTACTCCTTTTGCCTATCATCGAAGTTTTGTGCTACACCGAGCTACAAACAAAAGAACAAGTTATCACTTGAAACACAAAAGATGAAGCATGAAACTTACCCTATCTCTATCATAGTGCCACTTGGGTTTATCTTGTCAACCTACGTCATTGACGCACGCCCTTCCTTTCAGTGCATCGACCATACCCTTACCCTCCTCACCCGCTTCATATTCATGATCATATTCATTCACTTCATTTGTTTGAGACCAATGAGATTTGTTGGAGCCAACACCCATAGTTGACATATATGTGTCACCATTGAAACTAGAAAGTATGATAAAGAAAACTAATCAAGCTATCCATATGTATACATTTATCTAACAAAAAAATCATACCTTGTGGGCATTTCATCAAACACCATGTGTGCATCGGCCGCCGACGCAACAAATTGCGAGCCATCCAACGCTTCAGGCAGCAGAGGCGCGACCGAACGCGCTGCTGGATTCTTCTTCACCCTCCTAGAAGCGTCGTCCACTTTCCTCTTCTTTTGGGCCAACGTCGCTGCCGTCACCATCGGTCGGTTGGAGACGGAGCTCCGTGGCTTCGCTGCGGGCGGCGGGGCGACGCCACCCTGCGAGTTCGTCCGGGCACCATGAAGAGGCCGCGTGCGAGACCAATGTTTGGAGCCGGTGCGGCACGAGCAGCGAAGCCGGAGGTCAACCCCGCGCTAGGGTTTGCGGGGGCGGCGGCAAAGGGGTCACGGGTGTAGGGAAGGGTTGAGGGGATGTCGGCGCGGCGGTCCATCGCCGGCAGGGGCGTGGCGCGGGGTGAAGCTGGGCGCGACCGAAGAATTCAGGGCAGCGGTTGCTCGCTCGAGCGCAAATGTTCGATGTCTAGCGCGCGATGCAGTTTTTCCAGTGCGCTGAACCTTGTTTACCGCGCGTAGGATTATAATACGGCTGCTGAAGCACTATTTTCGGTCGCGCACACGTTATATAGCCGCTTTATCCAGCGTGCGGCTTATTTAGCACATCTGTCGGAGATGCTCTTAGAAACTATAATATTACTATATCAAACAAGAAAAAAATGAGACCAACCCGGGTTAGACTAGTCTGCTGACATTTTTTTTATATAGAAGAAAACTTCATAAGCATCAAGCGCTCGAGTCTAGACTTGAACACTAATGGGTTGGTTGCGAACTCGCGCGCCTTGCCAACTGAGTCACGCTCCGTTCTCATCAAACAAGAAATTAATGTACGGAATGAATGAAATCAGAAAAATTACAAAGGAGGACTCCAAATGCTAGATGGATTACTTTATGTACAATCACAAGCTAATCGTACTAAAAAAAATCACAAGCTAATCAACGACGGCACACGAGTCTCGGTCAAACAAAATCCGCTAGCGATCTGCACCTCCCAGTCTTTCAGCGACGATCTCCGATGTGGCGGCCTCATCGACAACCGCCGCGCCGGCCGCCTTGCCGCGGCAGGCCACCTCGGCGCGGCACACCGGGCACCGGCGGCTCTGGCGCAGCCACGAGTCCACGCACTGCGCGTGGAACCCATGGTGGCACCCCGGCAGCACGCGGCACCGGTCGCCCCCCTGGAACGCCTCCAGGCACACCGCGCACTCGGCGGCGCCCGTCCCGACCGCGGCGGCGGCCTTGAAGTCCTGGCACGGCAGCTCGCCCAGCTCGTCGGCCGTCAGACCCGTCGCTTCCCCCTGCTCCTGGTCCCGCTCCCGCGCCGCACCCCGCAGCCGCAGCACGGCGCCCCGCCGGACCGCCCAGACGATGACGAGGACGTGCAGCGCGAGCATGAGCACGACGCCGGCGATGAGGAAGAGCACGGAGACCGCCATTCGCGCCATGCAGACGCGCAAACTGATCTTCGCTGAGAGTAGAGTTTAAAGCAAAGGCTGTACACAACTGGGCAGATGATCCAAGACGCAAGTTGCCAAGTAGAACGAACCAGTCCTCACTGCTCCTCGGAGAAAGGTCAATCACTCAACTGCAATACTGCATCTCTCCGTCAATCTTCCATATTTTGGCACCCTTATCATGTTCCTCAGTTTGACAAAACCGCTGTCCTTAAAAGCGACATCATGTGCCGCTGTGTACGCTCCTCCATGTGTCTTTATCATATCGTCTCCATTGCCGGGCGGAAGCAGCGTCTGATTAGAATAACCGCTTTGCAAGAGTAGCGTTGTGGATGGTGTTTACTGGAAAGAAAGGGACGCGCTTGGCGAGACTGCGGGCTACGCTCGTTTAATCGTTTTCCTTCGATCCCTTGTTGGTTTCATATCAGTGCGTGGCGTGGCTTCCAACTCCAGGTTCTGAATAAGCTTGCCACATGGTCGCGATCTGGAACTTCGGGTACAGCTACGTGTTGACGAATGACAAGGTGGTTTGGTTTGTCTTCCGGACACGTAGCGGTAGCAAGACTAGGGTTGGCTTAACGAGGCCACAGAAAATGGAGTAGAAACTAGTGTAAAATGCATTATCCTCCAAATGATATTAGTGTGAAACGTATAATTGTGAAGTGAAGTAGACTCCGTAAGTTGCATTAGAGCATCTACAACAGGGTCTCTCATACCCGTCTCAAACACCCGGACAGGCCGTCCGGCCAGTGAGCGGTCACAAAAATTTGATCGAACTGAACCTCTCAAACGGGGCTCAAACGTCCGGGCTGACCGACATTCCTCATATCCAGCCTAATTTAGAGCGGATATGGGCCAGCCCGGGCACGTCCGGACGCGTCCGCCTGATGGGTCCGGCCCAACATGGACCCCACAAAAAACCCAAATCCGGGCGGCGAGCTCAAACCCTAGCTCACTCTCTTCCTCTCTCGCTCCATCCGTCCACTCCTCTCCCACTCCGGCTCCGATCCCATCCACCACCATGAGCTGCTCTGGCGACGACTCTGGCTCGAAGCTCCACTACAAGGAGGAGATGGCCCTCCGCATTGCACTGGAGCGGTCCAAAGTGGAGACCGACGAAAGCTCCGGATCTGGAGCGTCGCCGCACCTCCCGCGCCGGCGCAGCGCGGACGCCGGAGCTGGACCCTCCTGGCATGCGCGCAGCGAGGCCCGGTCAACACGGACCGCACCGGCCCCGCACCGTCTCCTTCCCCCGCCGACCGCTCCCCCACGCGGCCAGTGTTGGGTGCTTGTGCCCGCGCCTCCGGCCCGCACGCGCACTCCAGAGTCGAAGGCGCGCACCGCGCACCGCGAGAGGCGGCGTGCACGGGGAAGGGAGGCGACGGAGGAGTTCGCGCGTCGCCGCCACGGGACGAAGACGAACGTCGACGAGGACGCGCGCCTCCTCGCCTAGGTGTACCGCCGCTCCCTCATGACGGCGGAGACTAACGCTCGCCGCCTTCAACAAAAGAATGCCAAGGCGCTCCGGCTAGCCATTGAGCAGTCGGAGCGTGAGACGAGGGAGGCAGCGGTGGAGAAGGCTGGAGTGGCAAGGCTGAAGCGGGAACAGGACAGGGTGGTCCATCGGATGAAGGGGCTCATCGTCCTCTCCGACACCGACTCCGACGGCGGCGACAGCTGCACCTCGTCGTCCGACGACCAGGACCCTCCACCAGCTACGGACGCCTACAGTTGCGCCGGCGACCAGAAGGGCAAAGGCCCGGGGAGGAAGTGGTGATTCCGGCCCCCTCCTCCTCAATGTTTATATCGTTTTAGTTGTAGAAATTTATGAACTTGTCCTTGGATGAACTGTGATCTTTTGTATGTGGTGAAGTATGTTTATGTCCGTTTGCAACCGATCTTGTGTTCCTGCGCAATTTTGTTGTATGTCGTCTGATCACATAGGATAAATCAACGTGTGCATGGTAGTATGGATATAAGACACCGGATATGAGATACGCGGATGCAAGACAATAAATATGAGGAGTGCCCGGTCAGTGCCCGCGGACGGGCCCGGGCGCATCCGCGGGCATTTGAGGGGCCGATTTATTAAGCGGATATAGATGCTCTTACACATTCATGTAGAATCATTGTATAAACTGACATAAAAACATTGTAGAGACTGGTGTGAAAGTGGTAGTGAAAATACATGTAGGCCTCCAAGTGTTGGGGAACATGGTAATTTCAAAAAAAATCCTATGCACACGCAAGATCATGGTGATGCATAGCAATGAGAGGGGAGAGTATCGTCCACGTACCCTCGTAGACCATAAGCGGAAGCATTATGAGAACGCGGTTGATGTAGTCGAACGTCTTCACGATCCGACCGATCCAAGTACCGAACGCTCGGCACCTCCGAGTTCAGCACACGTCAGCTCGATGACGTCCCACGAACTCCGATCCAGCAAAGCTTCGAGGGAGAGTTCCGTCAGCACGACGGCGTGATGACGGTGATGATGATGATGTTACCGACACAGGGCTTCGCCTAAGCACCACTACGATATGATCGAGGTGGATTATGGTGGAGGGGGGATCGCACACGGCTTGGAACAATCAACTTGTGTGTCTTGGGGTGCCCCCTGCCCCCGTATATAAAGGAGCAAGGGGGGAGGCCGGACGGCTCTTGCAGGGCGCGCCAGGAGGAGGAGTCCTCCTCCTAGTAGGAGTAGGACTCCCCTTTCCTACTCCTACTAGGAGGGGTAAAGGAAGGAGGAGAGGGAGAAGGAAGGAGAGGGAGGAAAGGGGCCTGGCCCCCTAGTCCAATTCAGTTTGGGCTAGGGGGGCGGCGCGCCCTGCCTTATCTTGCCTCCTCTCTTTCACCACTTGGCCCATGAGGCCCAATACTTCTTCCCCCATATTCCCGTAACTCATCGGTACTTCGAAAAATACCCGAATCACTCCGAACCTTTCTGATGTCCGAATATAGTCGTCTAATATATCGATCTTTACGTCTCGACCATTTCGAGACTCCTCGTCATGTCCCCGATCTCATCCGGGACTCCGAACTATCTGCGGTATATCAAAACACATAAACTCATAATACCGATCGTCACAGAACTTTAAGCGTGCGGACCCTACGGGTTCGAGTACTATGTAGACATGACCGAGACATGTCTCCGGTCAATAACCAATAGCGGAACCTGGATGCTCATATTGGTTCCTACATATTCTACGAAGATCTTTATGGGTCAAACCGCATAACAACACACGTTGTTCCCTTTGTCATCGGTATGTTACTTGCCCGAGATTCGATCGTCGGTATCTCAATAGCTAGTTCAATCTCGTTACCGGCAAGTCTCTTTACTTATTCCGTAATACATCATCCGCGACTAACTCATTAGTTACAATGCTTGCAAGGCTTATAGTGATGTGCATTACCGAGAGGGCCCAGAGATACCTCTCCGACAATCGGAGTGACAAATCCTAATATCGATCTATGCCAACTCAACAAGTACCATCGGAGACACCTATAGAGCACCTTTATAATCACCCAGTTATGTTGTGACGTTTGGTAGCACACAAAGTGTTCCTCTGGTATTCGGGAGTTGCATAATCTCATAGTCATAGGAACATGTATAAGTCATGAAGAAAGCAATAGCAATATACTAAACGATCAAATGCTAAGCTAACGCAATGGGTCAAGTCAATCACATCATTCTCTAATGATGTGATCCCGCTAATCAAATGACAACTCATGTCTTTGGCTAGGAAACTTAACCATCTTTGATTCAACAAGCTAGTCAAGTAGAGGCATACTAGTGACACTCTGTTTGTCTATGTATTCACACATGTACTAAGTTTCCGGTTAATACAATTCTAGCATGAATAATAAACATTTATCATGATATAAGGAAATAAATAATAACTTTATTATTGCCTCTAGGGCATATTTCCTTCAGTCTCCCACTTGCACTAGAGTCAATAATCTAGTTCACATCTTTATGTGATTAGTTCACATCTCCATGTGACTAATACCCAAAGGGTTTATTAGAGTCAATAATCTAGTTCACATCGCTGTGTGATTAACACCAAAAGAGTGATCATGTTTTGCTTGTGAGAGAAGTTTAGTCTACGGGTCTGCAACATTCAGATCAGTATGTATTTCGCAAATTTCTATGTCTACAATGCTCTGCACGGAGCTACTCTAGCTAATTGCTCCCACTTTCAATACGTATCCAGATCGAGACTTAGAGTCATCTAGACCGATGTAAAAAAGCTTGCATCGATGTAACTCTTTACGACGAACTCTTTTATCACCTCCATAACCGAGAAATATTTCCTTAGTCCTCTAAGGATAATTTTGACCGTTGTCCAGTGATCTACTCCTAGATCACTATTGTACTCCCTTGCCAGAATCATGCTAAGGTCTACAATAGGACTGGTAAACAGCATAGCATACTTTATAGAACCTATGACTGAGGCATAGGGAATGACTTTTCATTCTCTTTTTATTTTCTGCTATGGTCGGCTTTTGAGTTTTTACTCAACTTCACACCTTGCAGCACAGGCAAGAACTCCTTTGACGGTTCCATTTTAAACTACTTCAAAATCTTGTCAAGGTATGTACTCATTGAAAAAAATTATCAAGCATCTTGATCTATCTCTATAGGTCTTGATGCTCAATGTGTAAGCAGCTTCATCGAGGTCTTTTTTTGAAAAACTCTTTTCAAACACTCCTTTATGCTTTCCAGAAAATTCTACATTATTTCCGATCAACAATATGTCATTCACATATACTTATCAGAAATGCTTTAGTGCTCCCACTCACTTTCTTGTAAATACTGGCTTCACCGCAAGTCTGTATAAAACCATATGTTTTGATCACTTTATCAAAGCATATATTCCAACTCCGAGATGCTTGCACCAGTCCATAGATGGATCGCTGGAGCTTGCTCACTTTGTTAGCACCTTTAGGATCGACAAAACCTTCTGGTTGCATCATATACAACTCTTCTTTAAGAAATCCATTAAGTAATGCATTTTTGACATCCATTTGCCAGATTTCATAAAATGCGGCAACTGCTAACATGATTCGGACAGACTTAAGCATCGCTACGGGTGAGAAAGTCTCATCGTAGTCAACCCCTTGAACTTGTTGAAAACCTTTTGCAACAAGTTGAGCTTTGTAGACAGTAACACTACTATCAGCGTCCGTCTTCCTCTTGAAGATCCATTTATTCTTAATGACTCACCGATCATCAGGCAAGTCAATCAAAGTCCATACTTTATTCTCATACATGGATCCCATCTCAGATTTCATGGCCTTAAGCTATTTTGTGCAATCTGGGCTCATCATCGCTTCCTCATAGTTCGTAGGTTCGTCATGGTCTAGTAACATGACTTCTAGAAAGGATTACCGTACCACTTTGGTGCGGACCATATTCTGGTTATCCTACGAGGTTCGGTAGTAACTTGATCTGAAGTTTCATGATCATCATCATTAGCTTCCTCACTAATTGGTGTAGAGATCACTAGAACTGATTTCGGTGATGAACAACTTTCCAATTTAGGAGAAGGTACAATTACCTCATCAAGTTCTACATTCCTCCCACTCACTTCTTTCGAGAGAAACTTCTTTTTAGAAATGATCCACTCTTAGCAACAAAGATATTGCCTTTCGGATCTGTGATAGAAGGTGTACCCAACAGTTTCTTTTGGGTATCCTATGAAGACGCACTTTTTCGATTTAGGTTTGTGCTTATCAGGCTGAAACCTTTTCACATAAGCATCACAACCCCAAACTTTAAGAAATGACAGCTTAGGTTTCTAGCCAAACCATAGTTCATACGGTGTCGTCTCAACGGATTAGACGGTGCCCTATTTAATGTGAATGTAGTTGTCTCTAATGCATAACCCTAAAATAATAGTGGCAAATCGGTAAGACACATCATAGATTGCACTATATGTCTATATCCAATAAAGTACGGTTATGACGTTCGGACACACCATTATGTTGTTGTGTTCCAGGTGGCATGAATTTGTGAAACTATCCCACATTGTTTTAGTTGAAGACCAAACTCTTAACTCAAATATTTGTCTCTGCGATCAGATCGTAGAAACTTTATTTTCTTGTTATGATGATTTTCCACTTCACTCTGAAATTCTTTGAACTTTTCAAATGTTTCAGACTTATGTTTCATCAAGTAGATATACCCATATCTGCTCAAATCATCTGTGAAGGTCGGAAAATAATGATACCCGCCGCGAGCCTCAACACTCATCAGACCGCATACATCAGTATGTATTATTTCCAATAAGTCAGTTGTTCCTTCCATTGTTCCGGAGAACGGAGTCTTAGTCATCTTGCCTATGAGGCATGGTTCACAAGCATCAACTGATTCATAAGCAAGTGATTCCAAAAGCCCATCAGCATGGATTTTCTTCATGCGCTTTACACCAATATGACCTAAACGGCAGTGCCACAAATAAGTTGCACTATTATTAGTAACTTTTAATCTTTTGGCTTCAATATTATGAATATGTGTATCACTACGATCGAGATTCAATAAACCATTTATATTGAGTGTATGACCATAGAAGGTTTTATTCATGTAAATAGAATAACAATTATTCTTTGACTTAAATGAATAACCGTATTGCAATAAACATGATCAAATCATATTCATGCTCAACGCAAACACCAAATAACATTTATTTAGGTTTAACACTAATCCCGAAAGTATAGGGAGTGTGCGATGATCATATCAATCTTGGAACCACTTCAACCGCACATCGTCACTTCACCCTTAACTAGTCTATGTTCATGCTGCAACTCCCGTTTCGAGTTACTACTCTTTAGTGACTGAACCAGTATCAAAATACCAAGGGGTTGTTATGAACAATAGTAAAGTACACATCAATAACATGTATATCAAATATACCTTTGTTCACATTGCCATCCTTCTTATCCGCCAAGTATCTAGAGCAGTTCCACTTCCAGTGACCATTGCCTTTGCAATAATTGATGGGGAACGTAGTAATTTCAAAATATTCCAACGCACACGCAAGATCATGGTGATGCATAGCAACGAGAGGGGAGAGTGTGATCTACGTACCCTTGTAGATCGACAACAGAAGCGTTTGGTTGATGTAGTCGTACGTCTCCATGGCCCGACCGATCAAGCACCGAAACTACGGCACCTCCGAGTTCTAGCACACGTTCAGCTCAATGACGATCCCCGGACTCCGATCCAGCAAAGTGTCGGGGAAGAGTTCCGTCAGCACGACGGCGTGGTGACGATCTTGATGCACTATCGTCACAGGGCTTCGCCTAAGCACCGCTACAATATTATCGAGGACTATGGTGGAGGGGGGCACCGCACATGGCTAAGAGAACGATCTTGGAGATCAACTTGTGTCTAGGGGTGCCCCCTGCCCCCGTATATAAAGGAGCAAGGGGAGGAGGCCGGCCGGCCCCTATAGGCGCGCCAGGAGGAGTCCTCCTCCTAGTAGGAGTAGGACTCCTACTAGGAGGGGGAAAGAAGTGGGGAGGGAGAGGGAAAGGGGGGGGGGGCGCTGAAGGAAATATGCCCTAGAGGCAATAATAAAGTTATTATTTATTTCCTTATAATCATGATAAATGTTTATTATTCATGCTAGAATTGTATTTTCCGGAAACATAATACATGTGTGAATACATAGACAAACAGAGTGTCACTAGTATGCCTCTACTTGACTAGCTCGTTAATCAAAGATGGTTATGTTTCCTAACCATGAACAATGAGTTGTTATTTGATTAACGAGGTCACATCATTAGTAGAATGATCTGATTGACATGACCCATTCCATTAGCTTAGCACCTGATCGTTTAGTATGTTGCTATTGCTTTCTTCATGACTTATACATGTTCCTATGACTATGAGATTATGCAACTCCCGTTTACCGGAGGAACACTTTGGGTACTACCAAACGTCACAACATAAATGGGTGATTATAAAGGAGTACTATAGGTGTCTCCAATGGTCGATGTTGGGTTGGCGTATTTCGAGATTAGGATTTGTCACTCCGATTGTCGGAGAGGTATCTCTGGGCCCTCTCGGTAATACACATCACATAAGCCTTGCAAGCATTACAACTAATATGTTAGTTGTGAGATGATGTATTACGGAACGAGTAAAGAGACTTGCCGGTAACGAGATTGAACTAGGTATTGGATACCGACGATCGAATCTCGGGCAAGTAACATACCGATGACAAAGGGAACAACGTATGTTGTTATGCGGTCTGACCGATAAAGATCTTCGTAGAATATGTAGGAGCCAATATGGGCATCCAGGTCCCGCTATTGGTTATTGACCAGAGACATGTCTCGGTCATGTCTACATTGTTCTCGAACCCGTAGGGTCCGCACGCTTAAGGTTACGATGACAGTTATATTATGAGTTTATGCATTTTGATGTACCGAAGGTTGTTCGGAGTCCCGGATGTGATCACGGACATGACGAGGAGTCTCGAAATGGTCGAGACGTAAAGATTGATATATTGGAAGCCTATGTTTGGACATCGGAAGTGTTCCGGGTGAAATCGGGATTTTACCGGGTTACCGGGAGGTTACCGGAACCCCCCGGGAGCCATATGGGCCTTCATGGGCCTTAGTGGAAAGGAGAAAGGGGCAGCCCAAGGTGGCTGCGCCTCTTCCCCCTCCCCTAGTCCTATTAGGACTAGGAGAAGGTGGCCGGCCCCCCTCTCTCCCTTCCCCTCCGAGGAATCCTAGTTGGACTAGGATTGGGGGAGGAATCCTACTCCCAGAGGGAGTAGGACTCTCCTGCGCCTCCCTCTTGGCCGGCCAGCCTCCCCTCCTCTCCTCCTTTATATACGGAGGCAGGGGCACCTCTAAACACACAAGTTGACACAAGTTGATCCACGTGATCGATTCCTTAGCCGTGTGCGGTGCCCCCTGCCACCATATTCCTCGATAATACTGTAGCGGAGTTTAGGCGAAGCCCTGCTGCTGTAGTTCATCAAGATCGTCACCACGCCGTCGTGCTGACGAAACTCTTCCCCGACACTTTGCTGGATCGGAGTCCGGGGATCGTCATCGAGCTGAACGTGTGCTCGAACTCGGAGGTGCCGTAGTTTCGGTGCTTGATCGGTTGGATCGTGAAGACGTACGACTACTTCCTCTACGTCGTGTCATCGCTTCCGCAGTCGGTCTGCGTTGGGTACGTAGACAACACTCTCCTCTCGTTGCTATGCATCACATGATCCTGTGTGCGCGTAGGAAATTTTTTGAAATTACTACGAAACCCAACAGTGGCATCCGAGCCTAGGTTAATGATGTTGATGTTATATGCACGAGTAGAACACAAGTGAGTTGTGGACGATACAAGTCATACTGCCTACCAGCATGTCATATTTTGGTTCGGCGGTATTGTTGGACGAGACGACCCGGACCAACCTTACGCGTACGCTTACGCGAGACCGGTTCCCTCGACGTGCTTTGCACAGAGATGGCTTGCGGGCGACTGCCTCTCCAACTTTAGTTGAACCAAGTATGGCTACGCCCGGTCCTTGCGAAGGTTAAAACGGAGTCTATTTGACAAACTATCGTTGTGGTTTTGATGCGTAGGTGAGATTGGTTCTTACTTAAGCCCGTAGCAGCCACGTAAAACATGCAACAACAAAGTAGAGGACGTCTAACTTGTTTTTGCAGGGCATGTTGTGATGTGATATGGTCAAGGCATGATGCTGAATTTTATTGTATGAGATGATCATGTTTTGTAACCGAGTTATCGGCAACTGGCAGGAGCCATATGGTTGTCGCTTTATTGTATGCAATGCAATCGCGATGTAATGCTTTACTTTATTACTAAACGGTAGTGATAGTCGTGGAAGCATAAGATTGGCGAGACGACAACGATGCTACGATGGAGATCAAGGTGTCGCGCCGGTGACGATGGTGATCATGACGGTGCTTCGGAGATGGAGATCACAAGCACAAGATGATGATGGCCATATCATATCACTTATATTGATTGCATGTGATGTTTATCTTTTTATGCATCTTATCTTGCTTTGATTGACGGTAGCATTATAAGATGATCTCTCACTAAATTATCAAGAAGTGTTCTCCCTGAGTATGCACCGTTGCAAAAGTTCTTCGTGCTGAGACACCACGTGATGATCGGGTGTGATAGGCTCTACGTTCAAATACAACGGGTGCAAAACAGTTGCGCACGCAGAATACTCAGGTTAAACTTGACGAGCCTAGCATATGCAGATATGGCCTCGGAACACGGAGACCGAAAGGTCGAGCGTGAATCATATAGTAGATATGATCAACATAATGATGTTCACCGATGAAACTACTCCATCTCACGTGATGATCGGACATGGTTTAGTTGATTTGGATCACGTGATCACTTAGAGGATTAGAGGGATGTCTATCTAAGTGGGAGTTCTTTAATAATATGATTAATTGAACTTAAAATTTATCATGAACTTAGTCCCTGATAGTATCTTGCTTGTTTATGTTGATTGTAGATAGATGGCTCGTGCTGTTGTTCCGTTAAATTTTAATGCGTTCCTTGAGAAAGCAAAGTTGAAAGATGATGGTAGCAATTACACGGACTGGGTCCGTAACTTGAGGATTATCCTCATTGCTGCACAGAAGAATTACGTCCTGGAAGCACCGCTGGGTGCCAGGCCTGCTGCTGGAGCAACGCCAGATGTTATGAACGTCTGGCAGAGCAAAGCTGATGACTACTCGATAGTTCAGTGTGCCATGCTTTACGGCTTAGAATCGGGACTTCAACGACGTTTTGAACGTCATGGAGCATATGAGATGTTCCAGGAGTTGAAGTTAATATTTCAAGCAAATGCCCGGATTGAGAGATATGAAGTCTCCAATAAGTTCTATAGCTGCAAGATGGAGGAGAACAGTTCTGTCAGTGAGCATATACTCAAAATGTCTGGGTATAATAATCACTTGATTCAATTGGGAGTTAATCTTCCGGATGATTGCGTCATTGACAGAATTCTCCAATCACTGCCACCAAGCTACAAGAGCTTCGTGATGAACTATAATATGCAAGGGATGAACAAGACTATTCCCGAGCTCTTCGCAATGCTGAAAGCTGCGGAGGTAGAAATCAAGAAGGAGCATCAAGTGTTGATGGTTAACAAGACCACTAGTTTCAAGAAAAAGGGCAAAGGGAAGAAAAAGGGGAACTTCAAAAAGAACGGCAAGCAAGTTGCTGCTCAAGAGAAGAAACCCAAGTCTAGACCTAAGCCTGAAACTGAGTGCTTCTACTGCAAGCAGACTGGTCACTGGAAGCGGAACTGCCCCAAGTATTTGGCGGATAAGAAGGATGGCAAGGTGAACAAAGGTATATGTGATATACATGTTATTGATGTGTACCTTACCAATGCTCGCAGTAGCACCTGGGTATTTGATACTGGTTCTGTTGCTAATATTTGCAACTCGAAACAGGGACTACAGAATAAGCGGGCACTGGCAAAGGACGAGGTGACGATGCGCGTGGGAAACGGTTCCAAAGTCGATGTGATCGCGGTCGGCACGCTACCTCTACATCTACCTTCGGGATTAATATTAGACCTAAATAATTGTTATTTGGTGCCAGCGTTGAGCATGAACATTATATCTGGATCTTGTTTAATGCGAGACGGTTATTCATTTAAATCAGAGAATAATGGTTGTTCTATTTATATGAGTAATATCTTTTATGGTCATGCACCCTTGAAGAGTGGTCTATTCTTACTAAATCTCGATAGTAGTAATACACATATTCATAATGTTGAAACCAAAAGATGCAGAGTTGATAATGAAAGTGCAACTTATTTGTGGCACTGTCGTTTAGGTCATATCGGTGTAAAACGCATGAAGAAACTCCATACTAATGGACTTTTGGAACCACTTGATTATGAATCACTTGGTACTTGCGAACCGTGCCTCATGGGCAAGATGACTAAAACACCGTTCTCCGGTACTATGGAGAGAGCAACAGATTTGTTGGAAATCATACATACCGATGTATGTGGCCCGATGAATATTGAGGCTCGTGGCGGATATCGTTATTTTCTCACCTTCACAGATGATTTAAGCAGATATGGGTATATTTACTTAATGAAACATAAGTCTGAAACATTTGAAAAGTTCAAAGAATTTCAGAGTGAAGTTGAAAATCATCGTAACAAGAAAATAAAGTTTCTACGATCTGATCGTGGAGGAGAATATTTGAGTTACGAGTTTGGTGTACATTTGAAAAACTGTGGAATAGTTTCGCAACTCACGCCACCCGGAACACCACAGCGTAATGGTGTGTCCGAACGTCGTAATCGTACTTTACTAGATATGGTGCGATCTATGATGTCTCTTACTGATTTACCGCTATCATTTTGGGGTTATGCTTTAGAGACGGCCGCATTCACGTTAAATAGGGCACCATCAAAATCCGTTGAGACGACGCCTTATGAACTGTGGTTTGGCAAGAAACCAAAGTTGTCGTTTCTTAAAGTTTGGGGCTGCGATGCTTATGTGAAAAAGCTTCAACCTGATAAGCTCGAACCCAAATCGGAGAAATGTGTATTCATAGGATACCCAAAGGAAACTGTTGGGTACACCTTCTATCACAGATCCGAAGGCAAAACATTTGTTGCTAAGAATGGATCATTTCTAGAGAAGGAGTTTCTCTCGAAAGAAGTGAGTGGGAGGAAAGTAGAACTTGACGAGGTAACTGTACCTGCTCCCTTACTGGAAAGTAGTTCATCACAGAAAACTGTTTCAGTGACACCTACACCAGTTAGTGAGGAAGCCAATGATAATGATCATGAAACTTCAGATCAAGATACTACTGAACTTCGTAGATCAACCAGAGTAAGATCCGCACCAGAGTGGTACGGTAATCCTGTTCTGGAGGTCATGCTACTAGATCATGATGAACCTACGAACTATGAAGAAGCGATGGTGAGCCCAGATTCCGCAAAGTGGCTAGAAGCCATGAAATCTGAGATGGGATCCATGTATGAGAACAAAGTATGGACTTTGGTTGACTTGCCCGATGATCGGCAAGCGATTGAGAATAAATGGATCTTTAAGAAGAAGACTGACGCTGATGGTAATGTTACTGTCTACAAAGCTCGACTTGTCGCAAAAGGTTTTCGGCAAGTTCAAGGAATTGACTACGATGAGACCTTCTCACCCGTAGCGATGCTTAAGTCCGTCCGAATCATGTTAGCAATTGCCGCATTTTATGATTATGAAATTTGGCAAATGGATGTCAAAACTGCATTCCTGAATGGATTCCTGGAAGAAGAGTTGTATATGATGCAACCAGAAGGTTTTGTCGATCCAAAGGGAGCTAACAAAGTGTGCAAGCTCCAGCGATCCATTTATGGACTGGTGCAAGCCTCTCGGAGTTGGAATAAACGTTTTGATAGTGTGATCAAAGCATTTGGTTTTATACAGACTTTTGGAGAAGCCTGTATTTACAAGAAAGTGAGTGGGAGCTCTGTAGCATTTCTGATATTATATGTGGATGACATATTACTGATTGGAAATGATATAGAATTTCTGGATAGCATAAAGGGATACTTGAATAAAAGTTTTTCAATGAAAGACCTCGGTGAAGCTGCTTACATATTAGGCATTAAGATCTATAGAGACAGATCAAGACGCTTAATTGGACTTTCACAAAGCACATACCTTGACAAAATTTTGAAGAAATTCAAAATGGATCAAGCAAAGAAAGGGTTCTTGCCTGTGTTACAAGGTGTGAAATTGAGTAAGACTCAATGCCCGACCACTGCAGAAGATAGAGAGAATATGAAAGATGTTCCCTATGCATCAGCCATAGGCTCTATCATGTATGCAATGCTGTGTACCAGACCTGATGTGTGCCTTGCTATAAGTTTAGCAGGGAGGTACCAAAGTAATCCAGGAATGGATCACTGGACAGCGGTCAAGAACATCCTGAAATACCTGAAAAGGACTAAGGATATGTTTCTCGTATATGGAAGTGACAAAGAGCTCATCGTAAAAGGTTACGTTGATGCAAGCTTTGACACTGATCCGGACGATTCTAAATCGCAAACCGGATACGTGTTTACATTAAACGGTGGAGCTGTCAGTTGGTGCAGTTCTAAACAAAGCGTCGTAGCGGGATCTACATGTGAAGCGGAATACATAGCTGCTTCGGAAGCAGCAAATGAAGGAGTCTGGATGAAGGAGTTCATATCCGATCTAGGTGTCATACCTAGTGCATCGGGTCCAATGAAAATCTTTTGTGACAATACTGGTGCAATTGCCTTGGCAAAGGAATCCAGATTTCACAAAAGGACCAAACACATCAAGAGACGCTTCAACTCCATCCGGGATCTAGTCCAGGTGGGAGACATAGAGATTTGCAAGATACATACGGATCTGAATGTTGCAGACCCGTTGACTAAGCCTCTTCCACGAGCAAAACATGATCAGCACCAAAGCTCCATGGGTGTTAGATTCATTACAGTGTAATCTAGATTATTGACTCTAGTGCAAGTGGGAGACTGAAGGAAATATGCCCTAGAGGCAATAATAAAGTTATTATTTATTTCCTTATAATCATGATAAATGTTTATTATTCATGCTAGAATTGTATTTTCCGGAAACATAATACATGTGTGAATACATAGACAAACAGAGTGTCACTAGTATGCCTCTACTTGACTAGCTCGTTAATCAAAGATGGTTATGTTTCCTAACCATGAACAATGAGTTGTTATTTGATTAACGAGGTCACATCATTAGTAGAATGATCTGATTGACATGACCCATTCCATTAGCTTAGCACCTGATCGTTTAGTATGTTGCTATTGCTTTCTTCATGACTTATACATGTTCCTATGACTATGAGATTATGCAACTCCCGTTTACCGGAGGAACACTTTGGGTACTACCAAACGTCACAACGTAAATGGGTGATTATAAAGGAGTACTACAGGTGTCTCCAATGGTCGATGTTGGGTTGGCGTATTTCGAGATTAGGATTTGTCACTCCGATTGTCGGAGAGGTATCTCTGGGCCCTCTCGGTAATACACATCACATAAGCCTTGCAAGCATTACAACTAATATGTTAGTTGTGAGATGATGTATTACGGAACGAGTAAAGAGACTTGCCGGTAACGAGATTGAACTAGGTATTGGATACCGACGATCGAATCTCGGGCAAGTAACATACCGATGACAAAGGGAACAACGTATGTTGTTATGCGGTCTGACCGATAAAGATCTTCGTAGAATATGTAGGAGCCAATATGGGCATCCAGGTCCCGCTATTGGTTATTGACCAGAGACGTGTCTCGGTCATGTCTACATTGTTCTCGAACCCGTAGGGTCCGCACGCTTAAGGTTACGATGACAGTTATATTATGAGTTTATGCATTTTGATGTACCGAAGGTTGTTCGGAGTCCCGGATGTGATCACGGACATGACGAGGAGTCTCGAAATGGTCGAGACGTAAAGATTGATATATTGGAAGCCTATGTTTGGACATCGGAAGTGTTCCGGGTGAAATCGGGATTTTACCGGGTTACCGGGAGGTTACCGGAACCCCCCGGGAGCCATATGGGCCTTCATGGGCCTTAGTGGAAAGGAGAAAGGGGCAGCCCAAGGTGGCTGCGCCTCTTCCCCCTCCCCTAGTCCTATTAGGACTAGGAGAAGGTGGCCGGCCCCCCTTCTCTCCCTTCCCCTCCGAGGAATCCTAGTTGGACTAGGATTGGAGGAGGAATCCTACTCCCAGAGGGAGTAGGACTCTCCTGCGCCTCCCTCTTTGGCCGGCCAGCCTCCCCTCCTCTCCTCCTTTATATACGGAGGCAGGGGCACCTCTAAACACACAAGTTGACACAAGTTGATCCTCGTGATCAATTCCTTAGCCGTGTGCGGTGCCCCCTGCCACCATATTCCTTGATAATACTGTAGCGGAGTTTAGGCGAAGCCCTGCTGCTGTAGTTCATCAAGATCGTCACCACGCCATCGTGCTGACGAAACTCTTCCCCGACACTTTGCTGGATCGGAGTCCGGGGATCGTCATCGAGCTGAACGTGTGCTCGAACTCGGAGGTGCCGTAGTTTCGGTGCTTGATCGGTTGGATCGTGAAGACGTACGACTACTTCCTCTACGTCGTGTCATCGCTTCCGCAGTCGGTCTGCGTTGGGTACGTAGACAACACTCTCCTCTCGTTGCTATGCATCACATGATCCTGTGTGCGCGTAGGAAATTTTTTGAAATTACTACGAAACCCAACAGGCGCCGCCCCCCTCTCCTAGTCCAATTCGGACCAGGGGGGAGGAGGCGCGCAACCCACCTCCGACTGCCCCCCTCTCTCTCCACTAAGGCCCATATGGCCCATTACTTCTCCCGGGGGGTTCCAGTAACCCTCCGGCTCTCTGATTTTCTCCGAAATCACCCGAAACACTTCCGGCGTCCGAATATAGCCGTCCAATATATCGGTCTTTATGTCTCGACCATTTCGAGACTCCTCGTCATGTCCGTGATCACATCCGGGACTCCGAACTAACTTCGGTACATCAAAACTCATAAACTCATAATATAACTGTCATCGAAACCTTAAGCGTGCGGACCCTACGGGTTCGAGAACAATGTAGACATGACCGAGACACGTCTCCGGTCAATAACCAATAGCGGAACCTGGATGCTCATATTGGCTCCCACATATTCTACGAAGATCTTTATCGGTCAGACCGCATAACAACATACGTTGTTCCCTTTGTCATCGGTATGTTACTTGCCCGAGATTCGATCGTCGGTATCTTAATACCTAGTTCAATCTCGTTACCGGCAAGTCTCTTTACTCGTTCCGTGATACATCATATCACAACTAACTCATTAGTTGCAATGCTTGCAAGGCTTAGGTGATGTGCATTACCGAGAGGGCCCAGAGATACTTCTCCGATAATCGGAGTGACAAATCCTAATCTCGAAATACGCCAACCCAACATGTACCTTTGGAGACACCTGTAGAGCTCCTTTATAATCACCCAGTTACGTTGTGATGTTTGGTAGCACACAAAGTGTTCCTCCGGTAAACGGGAGTTGCATAATCTCATAGTCATAGGAACATGTATAAGTCATGAAGAAAGCAATAGCAACATACTAAACGATCGAGTGCTAAGCTAACGGAATGGGTCAAGTCAATCACATCATTCTCCTAATGATGTGATCCCGTCAATCAAATAACAACTCTTTGTCTATGGTTAGGAAACATAACCATCTTTGATTAACGAGCTAGTCAAGTAGAGGCATACTAGTGACACTTTGTTTGTCTATGTATTCACACATGTATTATGTTTCTGGTTAATACAATTCTAGCATGAATAATAAACATTTATCATGAAATAAGGAAATAAATAATAACTTTATTATTGCCTCTAGGGCATATTTCCTTCAGTCTCTCACTTGCACTAGAGTCAATAATCTAGTTCACATCGCCATGTGATCTAACATCAATAGTTCACATCTTTATGTGGTTAACACCCAAAATTCACATCGATATGTGACCAACACCCAAAGGGTTTACTAGAGTCAGTAATCTAGTTCACATTGCTATGTGATTAACACCCAAAGAGTACTAAGGTTTGATCATGTTTTGCCTGTGAGAGAAGTTTAGTCAACGGGTCTGCCATATTCAGATCCATAAGTATTTTGCAATTTTCTATGTCTACAATGCTCTGCACGGAGCTACTTTAGCTAATTGCTCCCACTTTCAATATGTATCCAGATGAAGACTAAGAGTCATCTGGATTAGTGCCAAAACTTGTATCGACGTAACCCTTTTACGACGAACCTTTTGTCACCTCCATAATCGAGAAACATATCCTTATTCCACTAAGGATAACTTTGACCGCTGTCCAGTGATCTACTTCTAGATCACTATTGTACTCCCTTGACAAAATTAGTGTAGGGTATACAATAGGTCTGGTACACAGCATGGCATACTTTATAGAACCTATGGCCAAGGCATAGGGAATGACTTTCATTCTCATTCTATTTTCTGCCGTGGTCGGGCTTTGAGTCTTACTCAATTTCACACCTTGTAACACAGGCAAGAATTCGTTCTTTGACTGTTCCATTTTGAACTACTTCAAAATCTTGTCAAGGTATGTACTCATTGAAAAAAAACTTATCAAGCGTCTTGATCTATCTCTATAGATCTTGATGCTCAATATGTAAGCAGCTTCACCGAGGTTTTCTTTGAAAAAATCCTTTCAAACACTCCTTTATGCCTTGCAGAATAATTCTACATTATTTCCGATCAACAATATGTCATACACATACACTTATCAGAAATGTTGTAGTGCTCCCACTCACTTTCTTGTAAATATAGGCTTCACCGCAAGTCTGTATAAAACTATATGCTTTGATCAACTTATCAAAGCGTATATTCCAACTCCGAGATGCTTGCACCAGTCCATAGATGGATCGCTGGAGCTTGCATATTTTGTTAGCACCTTTAGGATTGACAAAACCTTCTGGTTGCATCATATACAACTCTTCTTTAAATCCATTAAGGAATGTAGTTTTGTTTATCCATTTGCCAGATTTCATAAAAATGCAGCAATTGCTAACATGATTTGGATAGACTTAAGCATCGCTATGAGTGAGAAAATTTCATCGTAGTCAACACCTTGAACTTTGTCAAAAACCTTTTTCGACAAGTCTAGCTTTGTAGATAGTAACACTACTATCAGCGTCTGTCTTCCTATTGAAGATCCATTTATTTTCTATGGCTTGCCGATCATCGGGCAAATCCATCAAAGTCCGTACTTTGTTCTCATACATGGATCATATCTCAGATTTCATGGCCTCAAACCATTTCGCGGAATCTGGGCTCATCATCGCTTCCTCATAGTTCGCAAGTTCGTCATGGTCTAGTAACATGACTTCCAGAACAGGATTACCGTACCACTCTGGTGCGGATCTCACTCTGGTTTACCTACGAGATTCGGTAGTAACTTGATCTGAAGTTACATGATCATCATCATTAGCTTCCTCACTAATTGGTGTAGTAGTCACAAGAACAGATTTCTGTGATGAACTACTTTCCAATAAGGGAGAAGGTACAATTACCTTATCAACTTTTCTATTTTCCTCCCACTCACTTCTTTCGAGAGAAACTCCTCTAGAAAGGATCCATTCTTAGCAACGAATGTCTTACCTTCGGATCTGTGATAGAAGGTGTACCCAACAGTCTCCTTTGGGTATCCTATGAAGACATATTTCTCCGATTTGGGTTTGAGCTTATCAGGATGAAACTTTTTCACATAAGCATCACAACCCAAAACTTTAAGAAACGACAACTTTGGTTTCTTGCCAAACCATAATTCAGATTGTGTCGTCTCAACGGATTTAGATGGTGCCCTTTTAATGTGAATGCAGTTGTCTCTAATGCATAACCCCAAAACGATAGTGGTAGATCGGTAAGGGACATCATAGATTGCACTATATCCAATAAAGTACGATTATGATGATCGGACACACCATTATGCTGTGGTGTTCCAGGTGGCATGAGTTTGTGAAACTATTCCACAATGTTTTAATTGAAGACCAAACTCGTAACTCAAATATTTGTCTCCGCGATCAGATCATAGAAACCTTTTCTTTTCTTGTCACGATGATTTTCCACTTCACCCTGAAATTATTTGAACTTTTCAAATGTTTCAGACTTATGTTTCATCAAGTAGATATACTCATATCTGCTCAAATCATCTGTGAAGATCAGAAAATAATGATACCTGTCGCGAGCCTCAATATTCATCGGACCATATACATCAGTATGTATGATTTCCAACAAATCTGTTGCTCGCTCCATTGTTCCGAAGAACGGAGTCTTGGTCATCTTGCCCATGAGGCATGGTTCGCAAGCATCAACTGATTCATAATCAAGTGATTCCAAAAGCCCATCAGTATGGAGTTTCTTCATGCGCTTTACACCAATATGACCTAAACGGCAGTGCCACAAATAAGTTGCACTATCATTATTAACTTTGCATCTTTTGGTTTCAATATTATGATTATGTGTATCACTACGATCGAGATCCAATGAACTATTTTCATTGGGTGTGTAACCATATGAGGTTTTATTCATGTAAACAGAACAACAATTTATTCTCTTACTTAAATGAATAACCGTATTACAATAAACATGATCAAATCATATTTATGCTCAACGCAAACACCAAATAACACTTATTCAGGTTCAACACTAATCCCGAAAGTATAGGGAGTGTGCGATGATGATCATATCAATCTTGGAACCACTTCCAACACACATCGTCACTTCACCCTTAACTAGTCTCTGTTTATTCTGCAACTCCCGTTTCGAGTTACTAATCTTAGCAACTGAACTAGTATCAAATACTGAGGGGTTGCTATAAACACTAGTAAAGTACACATCAATAACATGTATATCAAATATACTTATGTTCACTTTGCCATCCTTCTTATCTTCCAATCACTTGGGGTAGTTCCGCTTCCAGTGACCAGTCCCTTTGCAGTAGAAACACTTAGTCTCAGGCTTAGGACCAGACTTGGGCTTCTTCACTTGAGCAGCAACTTGCTTGCTATTCTTCTTGAAGTTCCCCTTCTTCCCTCTGCCCTTTTCTTGAAACTAGTGGTCTTGTCTACCATCAACACTTGATGTTTTTCTCGATTTCTACCTTCGTCAATTTCCGCATTACGAAGAGCTTGGGAATCATTTCCATTATCCCTTGCATATCATAGTTCATCACGAAGTTCTACTAACTTGGTGATGGTGACTAGAGAATTCTGTCAATCACTATCTTATCTGGAAGATTAACTCCCACTTGATTCAAGCGATTGTAGTACTCAGACAATCTGAGCACATGCTCACTAGTTGAGCGATTCTCCTCCATCTTTTAGCTATAGAACTTGTTGGAGACTTCATATCTCTCAACTCGGGTATTTGCTTGAAATATTAACTTCAACTCCTGGAACATCTCATATGCTCCATGACGTTCAAAACGTCTTTGAAGTCCCGATTCTAAGCCATTAAGCATGGTGCACTAAACTATCAAGTAGTCATCATATTGAGCTAGCCAAACGTTCATAACGTCTGCATCTGCTCCTGCAATAGGTCTGTCACCTAGCGGTGCATCAAGGACATAATTCTTCTGTGCAGCAATGAGGATAAACCTCAGATCACGGATCCAATCCGCATCATTGCTACTAACATCTTTCAACACAATTTTCTCTAGGAACATATCAAAATAAACACAGGGAAGCAACAACGCGAGCTATTGATCTACAACATAATTTGCAAAATACTACCAGGACTAAGTTCATGATAAATTTAAGTTCAATTAATCATATTACTTAAGAACTCCCACTTAGATAGACATCCCTCTAATCCTCTAAGTGATTACGTGATCCAAATCAACTAAACCATGTCCGATCATCACGTGAGATGGAGTAGTTTCATTGGTGAACATCACTATGTTGATCATATCTGCTATATGATTCACGCTCGATCTTTCGGTCTCCGTGTTCCGAGGCCATATCTGTATATGCTTGGCTCGTCAAGTATAACCTGAGTATTCTGCGTGTGCAACTGTTTTGCACCCGTTGTATTTGAACGTAGAGCCTATCACACCCGATCATCTTGTGGTGTCTCAGCACGAAGAACTTTCGCAACGGTGCATACTCAGGGAGAACACTTCTTGATAATTAGTGAGAGATCATCTTAAAACGCTACCGTCAAAATAAGCAAAATAAGATGTATAAAAGATAAACATCATATGCAATCAAAATATGTGACATGAAATGGCCATCATCATCTTGCGCCTTTGATTTCCATCTCCAAAGTACTGTCATGATCTTTATCGTCACCGGCATGACACCATGATCTCCATCATTCTGATCTATATCAATGTGTCGTCACGTGGTCGTCTCGCCAACAATTGCTCTTGCAACTATTGCTATCGCATAGCAATAAAGTAAAGCAATTATTGGGCGCTTGCATCTTATGCAATAGAGAGACAACCATAAGGATTTTGCCAGTTGCTGATAACTTTAACAAAACATGATCATCTCATACAACAACTTATATCTCATCACGTCTTGACCATATCACATCACAACATGCCCTGCAAAAACAAGTTAGACATCCTCTACTTTGTTGTTGCAAGTTTTACGTGGCTGCTACGGGCTTAGCAAGAACCGTTCTTACCTACGTATCAAAAACCACAACGATAGTTTGTCAAGTTGGTGTTGTTTTAACGTTCGCAAGGACCGGGCGTAGCCACACTCGGTTCAACTAAAGTTGGAGAAACTGACACCCGCCAGCCACCTGTGTGCAAAGCACGTCGGTAGAACCAGTCTCGCGTAAGCGTACGCATAATGTCGGTCCGGGCCGCTTCATCCAACAATACCGCCGAACCAAAGTGTGACATGCTGGTAAGCAGTATGACTTATATCGCCCACAACTCACTTGTGTTCTACTCGTGCATAACATCAACGCATAAAACCTAGGCTTGGATGCCACTGATGGGGAACGTAGTAATTTCAAAAAAATTCCTACGCACACGCAAGATCATGGTGATGCATAGCAACGAGAGGGGAGAGTGTGTTCTACGTACCCTTGTAGATCGACAACGGAAGCGTTTGGTTGATGTAGTCGTACGTCTCCACGGCCCGACCGATCAAGCACCGAAACTACGGCACCTCCGAGTTCTAGCACACGTTCAGCTCGATGACGATCCCCGGACTCCGACCCAGCAAAGTGTCGGGGAAGAGTTCCGTCAGCACGACGGCGTGGTGACGATCTTGATGCACTACCGTCGCAGGGCTTCGCCTAAGCACCGCTACAATATTATCGAGGACTATGGTGGAGGGGGCACCGCACATGGCTAAGAGAACGATCTTGGAGACCAACTTGTGTCTAGGGGTGCCCCCGTATATAAAGGAGCAAGGGGAGGAGGCCGGCCGGCCCCTATAGGCGCGCCAGGAGGAGTTCTCCTCCTAGTAGGAGTAGGACTCCTACTAGGAGGGGGAAAGAAGTGGGGAGGGAGAGGGAAGGGGGGGGGGCGCTGCCCCCTCTCCTAGTCCAATTCGGACCAGGGGGGAGGAGGCGCGCAGCCCACCTCTGGCTGCCCCTCTCTCTCTCCACTAAGGCCCATATGGCCCATTACTTCTCCCGGGGGGTTCCGGTAACCCTCCGGCTCTCCGGTTTTCTCCGAAATCACCCGGAACACTTCCGGTGTCCGAATATAGCCGTCCAATATATCAATCTTTATGTCTCGACCATTTCGAGACTCCTCGTCATGTCCGTGATCACATCCGGGACTCCGAACTAACTTTGGTACATCAAAACTCATAAAATCGTAATATAACTGTCATCGAAACCTTAAGCGTGCGGACCCTACGGGTTCGAGAACATTGTAGACATGAGCGAGTCACGTCTCCGGTCAATAATCAATAGCGGAACCTGGATGCTCATATTGGTTCCCACATATTCTATGAAGATCTTTATCGGTCAGACCGCATAACAACATGCGTTGTTCCCTTTGTCATCGGTATGTTACTTGCCCGAGGTTCGGTCGTCGGTATCTTAATACCTAGTTCAATCTCGTTACCGGCAAGTCTCTTTACTCGTTCTGTAATACATCATCTCACAACTAACTCATTAGTTGCAATGCTTGCAAGGCTTATGTGATGTGCATTACCGAGAGGGCCCAGAGATACTTCTCCGACATTTGGAGTGACAAATCCTAATCTCGAAATACGCCAACCCAACATGTACCTTTGGATACACCTGTAGAGCTCCTTTATAATCACCCAGTTACGTTGTGACGTTTGGTAGCACACAAAGTGTTCCTCCGGTAAACGGGAGTTGCATAATCTCATAGTCATAGGAACATGTATAAGTCATGAAGAAAGCAATAGCAACATACTAAACGATCGAGTGCTAAGCTAACGGAATGGGTCAAGTCAATCACATCATTCTCCTAATGATGTGATCCCGTCAATCAAATAACAACTCTTTGTCTATGGTTAGGAAACATAACCATCTTTGATTAACGAGCTAGTCAAGTAGAGGCATACTAGTGACACTTTGTTTGTCTATGTATTCACACATGTATTATGTTTCCGGTTAATACAATTCTAGCATGAATAATAAACATTTATCATGAAATAAGGAAATAAATAATAACTTCATTATTGCCTCTAGGGCATATTTCCTTCAGTAGTAGCACTCAGTTTCAGGCTTGGGTCTATATTTAGGCTTCTTCATAGGAGTGGCAACTTGCTTGCCATTCTTCTTGAAGTTCCCTTTCTTTCCCTTGCCCTTTTACTTGAAACTAGTGGTCTTGTCAACCATCAAAACTTGATGTTTTTCTTGATTTCTACGTTCGTCGATTTTAGCATCACGAAGAACTTGGGAATCGTTTCCGTTATCCCTTGCATATTATAGTTCATCACGAAGTTCTAGTAACTTGGTGATAATGACTGGAGAACTCTGTCAATCACTATCTTATCTGGAAGATTAACTCCCACTTGTTTCAAGTGATTGTAGTACTTAGGCATTCTAAGCACATGCTCACTAGCTGAGCTATTCTCCTCCATCTTGTAGGCAAAGTACTTGTCAGAGGTCTCATACCTCTCGACTCGGGCATGAGTCTGAAATACCAATTTCAGCTCTTGGAACATCTTATATGCTCCATGGTGTTCAAAACATTTTTAAAGTCCTGGTTCTAAGCCGTAAAGCATGGTGCACTAAACTATCAAGTAGTCATCATACCAAGCTTTGTCAAACGTTCATAACGTGTGCATATGCTCCTGCAATAGGTTTGTCACCTAGTGGTGCATCAAGGACATAATTTTTCTGTGCAGCAATGAGGATAATTCTCAGATCACGGACCCAATCCGCATCATTGCTACTAACATCTTTCAACTTAGTTTTTCTCTAGGAACATATCAAAAATAAACGGGGAGCTACATCGCGAGCTATTGATCTACAACATAGATATGCAAATACTATCAGGACTAAGTTAATGATAAAATTAAGTTCAATTAATCATATTACTTAAGAACTCCCAGTTAGATAGACATCCCTCTAATCATCTAAGTGATCACGTGATCCATATCAACTAAACCATGTCTGATCATCACGTGAGATGGAGTAGTTTCAATGGTGAACATCACTATGTTGATCATATCTACTATATGATTCACGCTCGACCTTTCGGTCTCAGTGTTTCGAGGCCATATCTGCATATGCTAGGCTCGTCAAGTTTAACCCAAGTATTTCTGTGTGTGCAAAACTGTCTTGCACCCGTGGTATGTGAACATAGAGCTTATCACACCCGATTATCACGTGGTGTCTCGGCACGACGAACTTTGGCAACGGTGCATACTCAGGAAGAACACTTGTACCTTGAAATTTAGTGAGAGATCATCTTATAATGCTACCGTCGAACTAAGCAAAAATAAGATGTATAAAAGATAAACATCACATGCAATCCAAATATGTGACATGATATGGCCATCATCATCTTGTGCTTTTGATCTCCATCTCCAAAGTATTGTCATGATCTCCATTGCTACCGGCATGACACCATGATCTCCATCATCTTGATCTTTTATCAATGTGTCGTCACATGGTCGTCTCACCAGCTATTGCTTTTGCAACTATTGCTATCGCATAGCGATAAAGTAAAGCAATTACATGGCACTTGCATCTTATGCAATAAAGAGACAACCATAAGGTTTCTGCCAGTTGCCGATAACTTCAACAAAACATGATCATCTCATACAACAACTTATATCTCATCACGTCTTGATCATATCACATCACAACAAGCCCTGCAAATGTCCTTTATTTTGTTGTTGCAAGTTTTACGTGGCTGCTACGGGCTGAGCAAGAACCGTTCTTACCTACGCATCAAAACCACAACAATATTTCGTCAAGTATGTGCTGTTTTAACCTTCACAAGGACCGGGCGTAGCCACACTCGATTCAACTAAACTTGGAGAAACTGGCACCCGCCAGCCACTTGTGTGCAAAGCACGTCGGTACTACCAGTCTCGCGTAAGCGTACGCGTAATGTCGGTCCGGGCAGCTTCATCCAACAATACCACCAAACCAAAGTATGACATGCTGGTAAGCAGTATGACTTGTATCGCCCACAACTCACTTGTGTTCGACTCGTGCATATAACATCTACGCATAAACCTGGCTCAAATGCCACTATTGGGGAACGTAGTAATTTCAAAAAAATTCCTACACACACATAAGATCATGGTGATGCATAGCAACGAGAGGGGACAGTATCGTCCATGTACCCTCATAGACCGTAAGCAGAAGCGTTATGAGAACGCGGTTGATGTAGTCAAACGTCTTCACGATCCGACCGATCCAAGTACCAAACGCATGGCACCTCCGAGTTCAGCACACGTTCAGCTCGATGACGTCCCATGAACTCCGATCCAGCAGAGCTTCCAGAGAGAGTTCTGTCAGCACGACAGCGTGATGACGGTGATGATGATGCTACCGACGCAGGGCTTCGCCTAAGCACCGCTACGGTATGATCGAGGTGGATTATGATGGAGGGGGGCAGCGCACACATCTTGGAACAATCAACTTGTGTGTCTTGGGGTGCCCCTGCCCTCGTATATAAAGGAGCAAGGGGGAAGGCCGACCGGCCCTTGTAGGGCGCGCCAAGAGGAGGAATCCTCCTCCTAGTAGGAATAGGACTCCCCTTTCCTACTCCTACTAGGAGGGGGAAAGGAAGGAGGAGAGGGAGAAGGAAGGAGAGGGAGGAAAGGAGGAAAGGGGGCCGGCCCCCTAGTCCAATTCGGTTTGGGCTAGGGGGGCCGCGCGCCCTGCCTTGTCCTGCCTCCTCTCTTCCACCACTTGGCCCATGAGGCCCAATACTTCTTCCCCCATATTCCCGTAACTCCCGGGTACTCTAAAAAATACCCGAATCACTCGAAACCTTTCTGATGTCCGAATATAGTCGTCCAATATATCGATCTTTACGTGTAGACCATTTAGAGACTCCTCGTCATGTCCCCAATCTCATCCGGGACTCTGAACTACCTTTGGTACATCAAAACACATAAACTCATAATACCGATCGTCACAGAACTTTAAGCGTGCGGACCCTACGGGTTCGAGAACTATGTAGACATGACCGAGATACGTCTCCGGTCAATAACCAATAGCGGAACCTGGATGCTCATATTGGTTCCTACAATTCTACGAAGATCTTTATCGGTCAAACCGCATAACAACATACATTGTTCCCTTTGTCATCGGTATGTTACTTGCCCGAGATTCGATTGTCGGTATATCAATACCTAGTTCAATCTCGTTACCGGCAAGTCTCTTTACTCGTACCATAATACATCATCCCGCAACTAACTCATTAATTACAATGCTTGCAAGGCTTATAGTGATGTGCATTATTGAGAGGTCCCAAAGATACCTCTCCGACAACCGGAGTGACAAATCCTAATCTCAATCTATGCCAACTCAACAAGTACCATCGGAGACACCTTTAGAGCACCTTTATAATCACCCAGTTACGTTGTGACGTTTGGTAGCACACAAAGTGTTCCTCCGGTATTTGGGAGTTGCATAATCTCATGGTCATAGGTACATGTATAAGTCATGAAGAAAGCAATAGCAATATACTAAATGATCAAATTCTAAGCTAACGGAATGGGTCAAGTCAATCACATCATTCTCTAATGATGTGATCCCGTTAATCAAATGACAACTCATGTCTATGGCTAGGAAACTTAACCATCTTTGATTCAATGAGCTAGTCAAGTAGAGGCATACTAGTGACACTCTGTTTTTCTATGTATTCACACATGTACTAAGTTTTTGGTTAATACAATTCTAGCATGAATAATAAACATTTATCATAATATAAGGAAATAAATAATAACTTTATTATTGCCTCTCGGGCATATTTCCTTTACTAAGGGCATCTCCAACAACGACCCACAAATTTCTTCCCGCATCTATCCGCGGACAGGGGGACAAGTCTGCGGACACGGATGCAGGAAGCCGCCATCCAACGGTGCCCACATACATTCATTCAACAATTCGAACTAACCGGATGAAATTCGTTCAAACACGGTTGGATTTCACGTAAACATGATGGATTTCATTACATTTACATTAACTAAGCGGTGCTCATTCGGCTCTGGCGGTATAATTAATACACCTAATCTATGATCGCCGGCGCCCGTTCCTCATGTCCGGCCATGAACCCCGTGAACAAAATCTTTGCCTTCTTTAGTTCCGCCTCGCTGCTCTGCACCTCCCCCTTCGGAGACCCAGAAAGTGAAGCTGTCCGCCTCCACGTCGCCGCCAAGCGGCTAATCAGCCGCCAAAGTTTAGCCTACCAAGCTTGACTTCAACAAGAGGGGAGGAGCGGTGGCTTTCTTGGGACCCGAGCGACGGAGACCTACCGTGCAGTACCCTTCCTCCTGCCGACGGCGCCCGCGGATGTGCCGACTTCGTGGTCGTGGCGACGGGGTGCAGCCTCGACGGAGCCAGCGATCTCCTCCTCCTCCTCCTCGGTCTCGCCGAACACAGCCTCTCCCGCTTGGTCGCCCTCCTTGTAGGTGGCCGCCAATTCCGACGCCCGCTGGCGATACCCCCAGCGGGCGAGGC
This sequence comes from Triticum aestivum, assembly GCF_018294505.1. Taxonomy (NCBI): domain Eukaryota; kingdom Viridiplantae; phylum Streptophyta; class Magnoliopsida; order Poales; family Poaceae; genus Triticum; species Triticum aestivum. Next base: position 524,736,949 of record NC_057809.1, on the reverse strand, counting down.
GGAGCGGTAGGAGTCGACCAGCGCTGCCTGCTCCGTCAGGTCCACATCCGGCGAGATCACCCTGCCGGCGACGAGTTGCTCCTCTGCCTGAAGGTTCTCCTGGACAAGCTGGTGGTGTGGGCGGCGTCGACATGCGCCTCCGGGAACTACTATCGCTCCTCCCGCACCATGTCCATGTAATGGTCATGGGCCTCGCCGATGGTCATGGTGCAATGCACCGGCGAGGGTGGCACGAAGGAGGAGGGTGGCGCGGACGAGGAGGGTGGCGCATGCTCATCGCCGGCCGCGTCCTCCATTGAGACGTTGTCATCCTCCGCCAACTATGGCGGCCATCTCCTCTTCTGGTCCAGCGTCAGCTCGTCCCAGAGAGCTTTGGCGCGGGAGGAATCCATGGTGGGAGTGGTGCAGAGAGGGATCGGAGGTGGATGACTGTGGCTTTGGCCGGGGACGCAGTTTATATAGCATGGTGGGCGGCAGAGGGATGGACGGGTGGCGACGGAGTAGCCGCCTCAGCAGCCGTGTGTCATTAATGTGGGCGGCAGATGGACAGACGGCTGACCGTCATGTCGTTTGAACGCAAGGCAAACGCCTACACTGGGAGGCGGCGCGGGCGGCACTCTCTTAGCCGATGCGCTGCTTCAATGCCAGCGCTAGTGAGTGGTCGCGTTCGCTCTGGCCGACCATGATCGCGGGCACTGACGCTCTGGAGTGGCAATGGCCGTTTTGGGCGGGAAGCGTGCACGAGCGAGGGAGGGGGTTTGGCTGGGCCAGGGCATTCAAAAGGGGGAGTGGGTATTGTCCGACCCATATTTGTTTTCAGTTTGCAGGAGAAAGTACGTCCAAATCGCGCCTCGAACCGATATAGGACCGTGTTGGTGGTTTTCGTGACCAAACAACGTGGTACAGACAGATGTGAGCGGTTTGAGGGTGGGATTTGGAGATGCTCTAAGACTAGTCATAGTGGTAGTAACATAGGTAATACTCATGCAATGCCAATTGGGCATATTAGTGAAGACCACAACAGTTAATAATAAGACAGTCCTTTTTGGCAAAAAGTAAATGATATATCTCTATCTAATATAATAATAAATGTGCTACTGCTGCTCGTGGTACGTCAGGGAAATTGCCCCCAATGTACAATATTATCCATCATCTATAAGTGATAGAAAAAGCTTTTACATGAGGAATCTTCCACTTGGGCCGGACCATGCAGTAGGACCTCGCATACTGTGCTCTACGCACTTGCAGGGAATAGACTTGCCTGCTCCCCGCGCATGTGCCCATCCATGCTCCCGCATATGTGGGTTGATTTGATTGAAACAAAATAAAGACCGGCCCCACCCTCTTAAAATCAGGGGGAGATGATTAGATTAGAAAGAAAAAAAACAGCCGTACAATGAAGTGGGAGCACAAATGAGAGCATGGGGAGGAAGCAGGCAAGCCGGATCCCACTTGCAGAACATGCAGCGCGCCCATTTGGGCAGGCCCTTGTACGGACGGCATGTTTTATAAATTTTGTTTTTTACTTTTTTATTTGTTTTTTATATTTTTATTCTTTAAATAATTTGGGACTTCAAAATAGTGTCAAAATTTTAAAAAGGGAATTTTTAAATAAATTATTTAATAAATCATAAAAAGTTTGTGGATAAAAAACTCGTTTGCTTATTAAAAATGTTTCAAATTTTGAAAACAAGTGTTCGGGAAATAAAAACAAGTTCATGATTTTTAAAAAAATTGTGTTTTAAAAAATGTTAATGAAATTGAACAAAGTTTCGCCAATTCAAAATATGTTTATGAATGAAACATAACCTAAAAGTTTCAAAACTGTTCGTGACTTACAAATTAGTTTATCCATTCGTAAAATGTTCGCTAATTCAAAAAATGATCATGCATTTCAAAAAATGTTCGTTTAATCAACAAAATGTTTGTGAATTTCAAAAATCGTTCCACTAATTTCCCAAGAAATGTTCGTCGACTCTAGAAATGTTCCCCGATTCAAGAAAACTGTTTAGAAAATGTTCAGAATTTTTTTAAACTTTTTGTAAATAGTATAAAATGTTCATGAATTCAAAAAATGTTAGAAAATTTGACAAATGTTGATGATTTCAAATATGTTCACGGGTTTAAAAAATGGTCATGATTTCAATAGTTGTGCATGATTTCACGAAATTGAGTGTGGTACTTTATCTTGGTGATGTAGTAAAATGTGGTCATGGCCATTCAAGATTATAATTATTTTTACCATTGCAACGCACGGGCCTTTTTGCTAGTTTGTGACAATAAATATAATATATGCATCTTACTAGTTCTTTTAGCAGACCAATTGCAGCTTTATTGAATCAAAACGTTATATGGTATAAGTGTTCATGTGAGGATTAATGAACCAAACATGGCGCCTGACCTCGAGATTGATCCCCATTTCTGCTAGGCTATGTATCTAAACCAATGAAAAAAAAATGAAAATGATAAATCCCGAATGTTCTGATTTTAAGCATGACAACCTGAACATTTTTTATGATAACTTTAGTTCACACAAGGTTGGCAAACATGGCAATTTTCTGACAAAAACAAACTGGGGTAAAGTTGTCATGTTCTAACAACTAAAGTTGCCACCTCGCGTCAACTAAAACTGCCATGAAAAAATGTCCGGGATGACATGCTTAGAATTTGACGTTCGAGGTTTAGCGGGTCCAAAAAATAACATGCTATAACAAAATAGTATCAGTCTTAAAATACACTATTAGCATATGCTATATCAAGCTATAATGTGCTAATAACGAAACATTATACATTGATTAAATTTAGTGAGCGATATCTCAACACGCCATAGCGTGCTATTTTTTTTCCCCGTGATTTAAACACGGACGACCACAAGGCTCCTTCCTAGCTCTCAGTCTCCTCCCTCGTCTTGTAATAATGCCACATGTAATTGCCTTGACTAATACTCTTTCCGTTCCAAAATAGATGACCCAACTTTATACTAAAGTTAGTATAAAGTTGAGTCATCTATTTTAGAACGGAGGGAGTAGCACTGACCACACCAAGACAGTCTGACGCCATCATTAATGTGTGAATGTGCAAATCTTCCGCCGGCGCAAGTGCTTCTCGCAAGCACAGGCCTCAAGCGACATTGGGATCGTGAGACCTTCAAACCAATTAGTGAAGCCCCTCGATTCATCTCGGCATACGACACTGATGACACCTTTCTCATTGTCTTTGCCAGCACACCATCAACATTCATCATCGTCGTCTTGGAGGAGGAATCCATGCAGCCGAAGCCATTCCTTGCTATAGAAATCACAAGCTGATTCTCACCTCGGACCGGGACAACTCAGATAGGTAGCATTTTATAAAGAGCAGGCTCAACATGGGACCTGATCGACCGCAACTTCAATAAACTTTTTTTTAGAAAAATAACGTCAATAAACTGGTCTGATTCAATCTGTTTCTCTTGCCCATTAGAGCGGTTTTTGGGAAGGTTCTATGGACCGGTTGTAGAACCTTCCATGCGCTTGTTACCTTCTGTTTTATATGTTCCATTATTTGCTTTCTTTTATTTTTTTACATTATTCTATTTTGTTCAAATACATGCCTACATTTTCAATACAAGTTAATCATTTTTTTAATACATGTTAATTTTTTTTCAAATATATGGTGAACTTTTTTTCAAATGCAAAGTTTGAACATTTTTTCGAGTACATGAAACATTTTTTCAACACATGTTGAATTTTTTTTAATTGTACAAAGCATTTATTTTATATTACACGAAAAAAAGATAATGTATTAACGTTTTCAAATAAAAATCAGGAACATTTTTTCGTAAATCTGTGAACCCTTTTCTAATGTCAATTTTTTTTATAAAACTACTCAGTAATTTTACACTGTATTTAAATTTTGTTAAAATGACATGAACATATTTTTGAAACGTGGTAAGGGCTCCTTTGATTCAAAGGAATTTCATAGGATTTTTGTAGGATTAGAATCCTTGGGATTTTTTTCCTACATTGGTTGTTTAATTCGTATGATTGAATCTTATAGGAATTTCCCTGTGAAATCATTTGTACTAGATTTCATTGAAAATATAGCATCCAGCTGAACCTCTTTTTTCACTTCCTATATTTTTCCTGTGGCATCAAACACTCTATACTAATTCTATGGGATTCAAGTGGGCATGCCACTTCATTCCTTTATTTTATTTTCCTATTCCTGTGTTTTGAGAATCCTACGAATCAAAGAGGCACAAACATTTTTTGAAATGTCACATTTTTTATGTTTAAAACATTTTAACAATTATGTGAAGATTTTTATAAAATTTTGTTAACATTAGGAAAAAAATGCCGTGAATATATGTTTGAAACACGCGAAACTATTTAATTGTCATATTTTTTTAGTGTGGTCTACAATTTTTTAAGTTGCGAGCATTATTTTTACATTGCATAATTCTTATTTATTTTACCAGCCTTTTTTAAACGCGTGATGACTATTACTTACAATTTAAGTAAAGTTTTTTTACTTTCAAAAGGATAACAAAACGTAATTAAAAACCAGTATAACAGGACGAACGCTAGTGCGCCAACGTTCCTCCCGCATTCAGCACATCCGTCCGGGAAGCGCCAAAGGAGAGTCAAAGATGGTTCCTATTCCGCGCCATAAGCACCGGTTATAGTGCAATTCACTAACAGTCGCGCACCCCTCCGACCGAGCGTGCCTGGTCATTTAGGAAATGTACCTCCAGAGCGTTTTCTTCTGGTGTTTTTTCTGTTGCAATAGGTCTTTTGTGTGTTTATTTCTGTGTGTTTTCTGGGCCGGGTTTGTTCAGTTTCTTTCTTTCCTTTCTTATTTTTCATGTTTTCATTTCAATTTCAATTTTTTGTTTTATAAAATTTCTGACTAATCACATTTTTATGAACTTTTTATCAAACTTAATTTCTTTCTATTTTTTGTGAAACATTTATTTTTTAAATTATGATATTTTTTAAAATACTTTTGTTCAAATTCGTGTAATGTTTTTATTTTGTAAACTTTTTACAAATTATGAACTTCCAAGTCTTGAAGTTTTTCAAATTCATATACAATTTTTCTAAAATTATCCGATTTTCCAATATATTTTTTTTCAAATTCATGATCTTTTTTTGAATACGCTAGCTTTTTTGCATGTTTGTGAACTTTTTTGAAATATATGAAGTTTTTCAAACGCGTGATCTTTTCCTGTAAAACTCAACGGTCAATAACAAGTCAACGGGTCAACACATTTAGTCAATGACTTAGCTCAAACATCTGCAGTACACACTGCAGTGACCTTTTTTTCTCGATCGTACCAAGTTACCTTTTTTTTTGAGACAATCGTACCAAGTTACCTGAGCGAGCCACCAGCTCGCGCTGGTGGACCGGCTCAATGTGAGGCAGCGTGAGCGTCGGTTCTCCAAGTGGTGCTTGAGGCGCCACATAGGAGCGCTCCGAGACAAAGCGGCCCCCATTCAATCCGCGGGTGGAGTGGAAAATCATTCTTGTTATTTTGCGTAACCAAAAAATGACCTATCTGGACCAGCACCTTGGCCAAATTATGCTTAGCCTCAGCCTACAACACTTTCAAATTGGTTGGCATCTGACGCCACAGCTATGTCTCACCTACTGCGAGATATATTCTTTTCTCGCCTCTCGTGCTTCTGCAATGTCCCAATAACATGCATTCGTGCTATTTTCAGAAGTTTCCTGGGAGCAGTTTTAGGAAGCTTCTATGGACCGGTACAGCCGGTTTTAGAAGATTCCGTTATTTCTTTCCTTTTGTTTTATTTACTTTTCCTGTTCCTGCTTTAGTTTTTTTTCTTCAATTTTGGAATGATTGTCAACTTGTTTCGAATATACATTGAATGGTTGTCCTATGCAAGTTGAACATTTTTCAGATACACATTAGACAATTTTTACAGTATGAGCATTTATCCGCAATACAGGTTAAGCATTACAAAATGCACCTTGAATATATTTAATACGCAATGAATTTTTTCCAAAAAATTATGAATATTTTTAAAATATGTCATGAACAACTTTTTAAATCTGGCAACATTTTTAGAATGATACAAACATTTTTAATGTATTGATTTTTTTTAAAATTACTTGAACAACAAGCCAACAGGTCAACACATATATAATACCTGAATAGTTCATCCCCACTATCTCATTTCTCTTAACATGCAGCCTATCCACATCATCAGCCTAGTACAACCAATTATCTTGACATGTAGGCTTCCACGTCACTACACCACGTGAGCAAGTTTTCTTAAAATTGTTTAGTTTTAATAGGGATGGTGATCAACTGATTAGTTTGTGGCTTTCAATGCGTGATACACCTCTAACCCTTACCTTCTATCTTCACTTTACGTAATTATCAGTAACCGAACGCAATCACTATTTCTCTCCTTCTCTAAGTAACTGAACGCAATTGCTCCTCCTGTTCTGTAACTGACAAGAGATTTAAGAGGAGAAACGCATGTCTTATCCTCGACTCTCCACCACCCCTTCCAATCCAATAAAATAATAATCTAGAGTGCTTCTCCGCCGGGCCGTCCGCGCGGCCAAGCCGGCAACCACCTCACGGCCATTCTTCTCCCTGCCCAGTCTCTTCCCCTTTGCGATCTTTATCCCCCATGCTTTACTCCCCAATATCGCTCTCCCATGGTATGAACGGCTACGGGTGAGCGAAGCGACGAGTTGTCAAAGGTTGCGAGGTGTGATTGGAGACTGATGACCTCTCCCTCCCTCTCACGTCAGTACACCGCTCTAATCCCAGTCCATGGCTCCTCCAGGTACCTCCTGCTCCTTTGCTCTCATGTGCGTCCAGTACTGGTGTGCGTCCATCGTGATTCCCTGGCGGCGGTGTGACGGGAGAGAAAGCAGTCAACACAGAGTGGATCTACGAGGCGATGCCATTGAATTATAGGCAGCGGCACACGTTCCTTCCGTAGAGGCAGGGGGTTCTTCGAGGCTGTCTTGGACTCAGGGTGTGTTTGGTTCGGGAACGAAGTGGAATGAAATGTCATGGTTCCATTCCATTATAATGGGTCGGTTCCGTCCTTACGTTTGGTAGAAGGAATTCAGAGGAATGGAATGATTACATTTGGGTGTTTGGTTTATGAGATGAAACGGAATGTATTTGTTCATCGCACCGCTCAAATATTGACATCAGCTACAAACAACACACATATACGGAGGTAAAATATCATGTAAATACAAGAAAATTCATCAGGAGGTAAAAATCAGACGAGGATCTCGCTGGGCATGCTAGGGAGGATGAGGAGTTGCTGCAGGCGCGTGCGGGCGGGGGTGTGCTGTGACCATCGGCGGGGAACGAATGCCGGCGTAGGAGACATGCGACGGCAGAGGCAGGCTATGGCGGCAGAAGCCATGGCCTGCGGCGCAGCGGCAAGAGCCTTCAGGCGGCGTGGAAGGAAGGGTTGGGAGGTAAGGAGGAGAGAATATGAAAGAGAGGACAGGAGTAACGGTGCGGCGACGTTGCTCGCCGCGGTGTATGGGTCGGTCAAGGGAACCTCGGGAACAGGTAGGGCTGGAATTCAAGCCGAGCCGAGCCAGCTCGGCTCGACTCGCTAGAGCTCGTTTCGTTAACGAGCTAGCTCGACTCGACTTGTTATTATTAACGAGCTCAAATTCAAGATTGACTCGACTTGTATAACTCACAAGCTGGCTTGTTAAGCTTGTTAAGCTCGTTAAAGATATGAACATAAAACCCTTAAATATTATAAAAATATTATGTATATATTAAAGATATATATCACTAAACAATAGTAATCTCTTTGTAACGCATGAGTCTCCTAGGCGGTTGGGCCTTCAACGTCTAGGCCTTGTGTTGTGCGCCTGAGACATATGGTGCTGAGTGGCTGATCTTGTTTTATATTGGGAGTGGCTGATCTTTTGTACCGAGCCTAACGAGTTACACGAGTACTTGTGAGATTGGCTCATTTAACTTGGTCTATAAACGATCTTAAACTAAAGCTCGGCTCGACTCGTTAGTCTTCAAGTTCGAGTCGATTCGAGCCGAGTCACGAGCTACTCGTTTAGCTCACGAGCTTCGAGCTTTTTTTCCAGCCCTATTTTTTTATATTGGGAGTGGCTGATCTTTTGTACCGAGCCTAACGAGTTACACGAGTACTCGTGAGATTGGCTCGTTTAACTTGGTCTATAAACGATCTTAAACTAAAGCTCGGCTCGACTCGTTAGTCTTCGAGTTCGAGTCGATTCGAGCCGAGTCACGAGCTACTCGTTTAGCTCACGAGCTTCGAGCTTTTTTTTCAGCCCTAGGAACAGGGGCAGTGGCAGGGTTGGGAGGAGCGGCTAGCTCGGCGACGTGATTGGGGGAGGGGCGAGGGCGAGGGAAGCACGGGGTCAGGGCGAGATGCGGGGCAGACCTCGCGCGTGAGCCGTTCCGTGTGGTACCGCCGATTCGGAGGAATCACTTGGTTCGGCATATCAGGGGTATATTCCATCGCGAGGAACCATTCCGTTCCCTCTCGTTCGCAAACCAAAAGCTGGAATCGGTGCCAGGTATGGGACCGACCCGTGACGTTCTACTTGATTCCACGAACTGAACACACCCTCAAGCTCTCGCAACTACGGCACCGTCATGTCTGGGTACCAATGCGTTCCCTCTCCTGCATATTGATTTGTTTTTGAGCAGGCATATATATCTCAACCAAATTTTCTCCCCTCATGGCACGACGTAGAGTTGCAGGCTACCAAATGTCAAGTGCCGCTTCTTATTTGGCTGGAATTCTTTCAGGACCGCAGTCTAGAGCATAAATAAGTTTCAGTGTTACGAGCAAAATCCCATACTGCACATGCCATTACATTTTTCAGGAAACTACGGCGGGCATTCACATGACATTTTTTACTTTATTGCTATTTTTCATATTTTTAATTGCTCTGATTTAGAAAGATTGGAAGACTGCCTGCACCTAGCTTAATCAAGCTTTGTTGAAAGGCTAAAGAAGAAAATATTGGAGTACTGCTTAGACATTTTTGCATGGTGTCGTCAGTACTCTGTACGCTTAATTTCCTGAAGAGCTGAAATTGGCGATCAAATTATGCTGCATTGCCGATCAGGAAAGACAAAGTGGCATGCATTCAGCCCTCATATTGTTTGACTACAACACATGTAAGCTTCGTTCATTTATTTTCAATCTGTTCTTTGACCAAGGCTACATTTCAGAGTAGATCACAAATATTTTCTCTCCTAGCAGATTTCCTAGATAAGCCTGTTTGGATGCCACTTTAGCATTAATTCACTACGATGACATCCTCTATCATTTCACCTTACTTTCTAACTTGGATCCAAAGATGCAGCCAACTATCTTCCTCCTTGAACTGGTTTGTATTATTTCAGGTGGTAACAAGATAGAGAAACACATATAATTTCATTACCAAGGTTATTAAAGGAGAACCTGCGATCGACTTTATTTGGAACATATTATATGTTCTAACATTTAAACTAATTATGATTTTATTATAACTGTAACAAGACAGAGAAACACATATGAGGCTGATGAAAGGTGTTGTTCAATCCCTGAGCTAAAGTACTGGTCTATGATTTTCTAAGTTCTTAGTTTAAACTGTGTACAAACTATGGTGCAAACTACTTTAAATTTTTTGTGGTTTCTCCATCTAGATAATAAAAAAAGGGCAACCTGGTGCATGTAGCTCCCGCTTGCGCAGGGTCCAGGGAAGGGTCCATCTAGATAATACCTATTGAATTTTGCTTGAGCAATTTCAATTTGTTATTTCTTTCTGTTTCCTGCAACTTTTTGCCCACTATATTATTCAAACTCTATGCACAATCAAAAATATTTTAATAGGCATTGGATTGCTCATTCTTAAACAATTTGTAGGGTTGGGATATCTCCATGTTTCTCTTCAGAATATGATCCACTGCATTTATGTTGTTGTTATACCGTACTCATACTACTATTTGAAACCACATAGTCTTTAATGTTTGGCTTCCGTACGCTACAATACACTAGATATGTATTAAACCCCTTTTTATCATACTTCAGTATTTTTTCTTTTGTGCATCTTTCCTTCCCTTTGCGCGTTACCAGGTTTATGATAAACATTATCTTTCTCTATATGATTGCCCATTTTTAATGTACTATTCAAATTTTCAATTGGTGATCACAATATTTAATACTTATTTTTCTTATTTTGCTATTCTTGATCGTTTCTTTGTAGTGTAAGCAACCATTCTTATCAAGGGTTCCCGCCGCAACACGCGAGGTATCATCAAATTTAATCAATGGCTTATCTCAAACATCTACAGTACACACAATAGTGACTTTTTTTCACGGTCATATGAAGTTACTTGAGCGAGCCACCTGCTTGCCATGGTGGACCGGCCCAGCGTGAGCGCCGGTTTCTCTAAGTGGCGCTTGAGGTGCCACATAGGAGTCCTCGAGACAAAGCGGCCCCCATTCAATCTGTGCGTGGACCAAGTTCAAATGGAAGCTCATTCTTGTTATTTTGGGTAATCCAAAAATAACCTCTCTGGACCAGCACCTTAGCCAACTTCTGCCTCAGCCTACAACATTTTCAAATAGGCTAGCATCTGGCGCGAGAGCTATGTCTCACCTATTACGAGATATATTCTTTTCTTGCCTCTCGCGCTTCCGCTGGTGGGCTGACCCAATAACGTGCATTCATGCCGTTTTCAGAAGTTTCCTGGAAGCAGTTTTAGGTAGGTTCTATGGACCGGTACAGGCAGTTTTAGAAGATTTCCTTATTTATTTCTTTTGTTTTATTTATTTACATTTCTTGTTCCTTTTTTAGTGTTTTCCTTCTGTTTTTGAATGCTTGTTAACTTTTTCGAATATACGTTGAATGGTTGTCGTATGCAAGTTGAACATTTTTCAGATATACATTAGACAATTTTTACACTATGAGTATTTATCCGCAATACACGTTAAGCATTACAAAATGCACCTTGAATATATATTTTTAAATGCAGTGATTTTTTTCAAAATTTTCATGAATATATTAAAAATATGTCATGAACAGATTTTTATAATGATACAATCATATTTAATGGATTGAAAAAAATTAAATTACTTGAACAATAATATGCATTTCATGATTTTTAATATGCGGTGAACTTTACTAAAAATTTAAGCAAAGTGATTTATGAAGCAAACATAAATCTAAAATATTTGGCAAACATACGAAAAAACTAGCGAACATAATAATTAATGGGCCGACTGGCTGTGGCGGCTTTTTGAGCGCTAGACATTTCTCCGTCTGGCAATAGGAGAGACCTAGACTCTCCCGGCATATTGTATGCCTGTCCTTCAGAGTATGAACGTGATATGTGCTCCACTAAACATACAAGTTTCTAATTATTTAAAAAAAATACAAGTTTCCCTCAACAACAACAAAATTTGAAAGGACAAGATGGAATGAGTTGATGTAACTTTCGTTTTTATCTGAGTCCTTTCATTGTTTATTTTTTCGCACAATGTTTTTTCACGAGAAGTTTTTGTTTGTATAATTTTCTTCGATTTATATTTTTCAATTATAAACAATCTTCAGGGCCATTAATTAAAAAAACAAGAGCTAGAGAGAGCAGAAATCGCAAAACATATTTATAAGTTAGAAAAATCTGAAAATAATCTTGCATGTATATGGATGTATTCTAAACAGTTGCAAACTATCATTTGGATACTTCAACATGTGAGCTACGTACATAAGATGAATTTTTGGTTTTGTGACAACAAACAGTGTATGTATTGTTTGGCATTCTTAGACTCGTATGTTTATATTTACTAGCAAGATGATCGTGCATTGCACGGAACATCAATATGCATTTTTTTTTACAAAACACCTGTTGTGATTGACCCATGCAGAAGTAATCACATGTGTAAAAACGAATAATATCTCAAGAATTTTATCGGAAAACTGGTATCTCGATAATTTTATCGAAAAAAATGAAAGATGAGAGATAAGGTGAGCAGGAGTGGAGCGTGGTGGTGACTGGTGGTCGGACTGGGCGGAGGCATGGGGATGGACGGCGCTGGCAGGCGGCAGCGGCCATCATGCTAGATTGTTCCAGAGACTTTCTTTTTTAATTGCTCAACAATGAGGTTGTGGGAGATAAGGACGATGAACGAGGCAATGCCTTGTCTATAAATGTGGAGAGAGGTGCGGATATCTTTTGTAAAATTGTCATAGTTTGCTTTCTATCCGTCAGATATAGATCGAACGGTCTATATTACAAGATAGCAAGCACACCATCATCACCAACTCGTTTTTTTATAAGAGTAGAGATATGTGTAATGTACACATATAAAAAGACATCATATATCACATTCATGTACTATTGGTGCCTCCAACTGGACAATTCTTGGCGATAGGAGTCATCGAGATGGACAATTGTAGCTACATGAGTCACATTGATGGTTGATCGCGTAGGGAGTGACAAGCTTGCAGAGAGGAAATAGTCCAATACTGCTCTCCAGGGTAATCAAATTGTTCAGCTGTACCGAAACGTCATACGCCAGTTTGGACGTCAGCAGTAGGAGTAGCAGTAGCAGTGGCAGCAGAGAACAACCCAGGGCGGTAGCTTAGCCGTTGGAAAGAAGGGAAACAGCTACTCGAGGGACGATAGAGTGAGTGAAGTTGTGGGAGACAAACCACGCGTGCGGCGGTGAACCATCGACGATAGAACAGTGAGTGAAGTTGCGGCACTGAAACCTAGACGGAGGGATGGGTGAGAATCAGATCACATCACATCACACGGCTCGACTGTTGAAGCCATCCCGTCAGGCCAGCGACCACCCACGGCCTCATGCCACAGGGCACGGCACGGCACGGTCGTGGGGCAGCAGCGGCCGGGGGGTGCTCGGGTGCGGCCAGCGATGCGAGATGAGAATGGGGGAGACCCTACGTAGAGTACGTGCGCGCGTGGAATGGGGGACACGGAACATGGCCGAAGCAGCAGCAGGATCGATCGGCCCGGCCCTGGTGGAAAACGCCGATCGACCAGCAGCCCTACTGGTCCACTCGCTCGCAGACTCGCACCCCCACCCTCGGCTCCGATCCTAGGGGAGCCCCACCATCTGCTCCTGTTCCTCCGCCCCATGGGCTGGCGCTGCGTGTCGCTTCCTTCTCGTCAACCATGCATAGTGTGGCAGTACAATCGCGGGTCTGCACCTACCACCAGGCCGAGACTACCGTCGGTGACTACCAAAGCCTGATCTAACCGGTTGCCCACCGAGTTGCCCGGGCAAAGGCGACGCGCCACTGCGACCGCCAGCGCGCGCGGTGCCCCGCAACCGCGGCGGTACTGTAGCACGGTTGCGTCCACGAGAACGCTGCGAAGCGCCAAAACTGCGCTGCTGCTTGGGACTACGACTCGGAGACCCGGACAGCCCAGCGAGAGTTTGAGAGGATGCAGGCGAGAGCAAGCAAGTTCTTGTTCTCTTGTCACTCCGGTCGCCTCGTCTCATCATCTCATCTCGTCTGCCCCCTCCTCGATCTGATTCTGACCTCTCTCCCTCCCATACTACAAAACATCACGTAATTAAGAGATCGCTTATCACCCACCATAGCCATACCAATCGACGCCCGTCTCAGCCCAGCCGCGCTCGAACGTTCACGGAAACTGATCACCGCGCTAGTTAGCTTGGCCCCCCTCGTTTTATCTGAATTTTTGATAAGCTGGCGGATGCACCACCACCTTTCACTCCCCGCCCCGGGCCGCTATATTTCCATTCCAGTCACCCTCAGAAATGAATTTGCTCTCCCTTCTTTCAGCGACACGACACGACCCGTCGCAACCGCGGCAGATGCTTTCGGATCGACTGTGAGGCCAACCTCCATCTCCAGCCTAGCTAGATCCATTTTTCTTCCAAAAAAGCGATGATTAGCACAAATAGAGCGGCAGCACGACCGACCCGGTGTATGGTGCCCATTGACACGCCATTACGGCCAGGTCCCCGCTCGCGCTAGCTTTGGTAGCACCTGTAATCTTTCCTGCATGCGACGTCGCCGTCGCCGTCGCCGTCGAGGAGGAGGAGGAGGGGTGGAATCAATCTTGGCTATGCTTTGTCTAAGCGTGAGTGGGGGCTGCAAAGGACAGAAGGTGCTCCCGCGTCCAATCAGCGGAAAATGCTCTTGTCATGAGCCTCTTGGACTCTCCTGGCGAGGACACTAGTTTATCTCCGAGGACTAGCTAGCCTGATGCCAATTCGGCGCGTGACAACAATTCAACAGATGCAAAAAACAATTAGGCTTGTGCATGCACTTTGCTATCAGAAGAGGGTAAAAATCCACATATGGTAGCATATTTTTACCACTTAGAGAAGAACTCATGTTCGTGTGTCTGCTCCTAATTAAGTACTGCCAGGGTAAGTTGGCTTTGTTATTCCTGGGAAAATCCCCGCGAAAGGTGCGTGAAAGTGATGCATCACCTTAGAAACAGTGAAAAGCTAGCGGTATGGAAGAGGGAGCGGGAGAAGAGGCTAGACACGTTTTTTATTTTCTCTGAGTGGATGAGATTGTGACAAAAAAAGGCTTCTTCTTCTCTCTTTTTTTGTGAAAAAAGGCTTCTTTTCTACGGGAATATTTAGGCAATGTACTGATCAACATACTGTTCAACAAACTTTAAATCTTGTTGTCCGCCACAATCAATTCCATGAATTAATTTCCATACGAAAGGAATGATCATCCGCATTCGACTGGTTTTTAATTTCACCAATGAACAATCAAGGAAATGGATGCTAGTTTGATCATTATACTCATCATCTAATTATATATTCCATCCTTTACGGTTTATAAGGACCACATATATCCATAGATCAACAATTCGATCAAGATAATACGAATTGTATATCACGAAAAATATACAGTTATTCCATCCGTCCACACACATATATATAAGATGTTCTAACTTTTTTGAATCGGATGTATATAGACATGTTTTAGTGTGTTTATTCACTCATTTAAGTTTGTATATAGTTCATAATAAAATGTCCAAAACATCTTATATTTCTGAACGGAAAGAGTAGAAAATTATGCATTGTAGTTTCTAATGATATTATTATGTGATATATAACTCATATCACGTTGGTCAAAATTATCAATCTAAGGATATGTGTGGGCCCTCAAACGGGAGAGGAGGTACTATCACATATTAAGTCCAATTCATCATCTACAAAGTCTGAGCGAAGACCATGTTAATTTTGCAAACATGACACTCAAGTGTGGCAAGTTTATATAAACAAGGTCATCCAAACAGATCGCGGGGTCAAAGTGGCTGCCTTGACCACGGCTAAGTACATATAACTTTTCTGTAATAAATATTAAATTGTGCATTTCTTGTTGTGCGTTCCTACCTGGGCCTACGCAACTAGGAAGAAGACGGGAAAGAAAGTTAAATTTCATACCCCTGAAAGAAATTAAACTGCATATATCTTGCCTTGCGTCGATGGACACTTGAAGTAATTAAGTCTGGCTTTCTGTGTATGCACACAAATGATGTACGGAGCATACACTCACAGAATGTCTACTGAGCATGTCGCGGAAGGACTACTACACTGCTAACTTGGCTAAGCTATTTGCTCGAAGCTCTGACCAACTCTGCTCAATCAACTTAGAACAAAAGATAGAAAGAACTTGTTTTAATGGTAGATTTAAAACTTAATCGGCACGGGTTAGAGCAATCTCTCAGGTAAGCTTCCCGAAACCGCTTCTTGGGTCATCCCACTTCAACGCTTCAGGACGCTCTATGTAGGTAAATCTATCATGTCGAGAATCGAGCTAGGAAATTTCATCCTGTCCTCTTCTTGCTCGGTGAGGACGACGAGTATGTATGTAGTACCTTTGCATGTACTAGTAAGCTGCTAAAACTTCCTTGTCACGTAAGTAATCGATCTGCTACACTAGTGGAAAAGGGGGCAACGGTCCAGGCCGGGTTAGCCCATTAGTCCCGGTTCAATTCAGAACCGGGACCAATGAGGGCACTGGACCCGGTTCGTGAGCCCAGGAGGCTGGCCGGGCCACGTTGGTCATTGGTCCTGGTTCATTTGAACCTTTTGGTCCCGGTTGGTGGGACGAACCAGGACCAGTGGGCCTCGCGCCTGGCCCATCACCATTGATCCCGGTTGGTGGCTTGAACCGGGACCAAAGGCTCCCCTTTAGTCCCGGTTCATGCCACCAATCGGGGCCAATGAGGTGCCTATATATACCCCCTCGCGTAAGAGCAGAGCACACTGCTCTGTTTTTTTCTGGCTGAGGGGGAGAGGGCTTGGTGGTGCTCTAACTCACCTCCTATGCACACAAGGTGTTCGATGGAATGCTCGGGCCACACTACTTAAGCTTTCTCCTCTCCAAGCTCGACCTTCAAACTCCATTTTCCTTAATATTTGTCTAGGTTTAGCGGTCTGTCACGCCCCGTCCCCGTCTTCACCGCCGTCGATCACCCGCGCCGAGCTCATCGCCGGCACCATCATGGTGAGCCTTTTGTTCTTATCTTCTTTCTGAAAAGAAAAATATTCATACTTGTTTGTTTACATAGATACTTGTATTATTTTCTTACTTTTATTATTGCATCTTATATAGTGCGATGGTTTTGGTATCCGCCCCCGTCAGCTCTCGTCCTGTCTATGATTCGGATGTGGTGTATATATTATGTTTGTAACTATTGGTTCACTTATTGTTTATGAAAATTATGCCGACCAACGTGACATAGATTTTATTTATGTAGGATGTATGTGAATTGGAAATTCCAACCGACCCTATTGTCGAGAGGTTAAATTTAGTTGAAGAAGAAAACAATTTGTTGAAGGAAAAAATAAAAAAAATTGAGGAGGAGAAGATGATATTGGAGTTGCATGTTGTGGATGTCGTCGATGATCACAAGATCAAGATGGATGCAATGCGCTTGAAGATTAGAAAGATTAGAAAATATGCCATTCATATCGAGGCTTGGTATCATTATACCGTTGGATCAATTGTTACCTTGGTTGCAATTATGATCGCATTTGTTTTCGCATTGAAATGTTTTACATAGTTTCAATGTATGGTTTAATTAATTAGATGCTCTGGAGAGCTATATGTTGTTAGACGAGAACTATGTATGTACTTTGGTTTTAATGTGATGATGAACTTCTATTAATTTGGACACTTAATTATATATAATGCACGCAGATGAACCGACAATGGATGTACGGTGACAGACACACCTCCGAGTACATTAAGGGCGTGCATGAGTTTCTCGATGCGGCTAAGGCAAACAAGCAGAATAGTTTTATGTATTGTCCATGCACTGAATGTGGGAATACGAGGTCTTACTCTAACCGGAAAATCCTTCACTCCCACCTGCTTTACAAGGGTTTAATGCCGCACTATAATGTTTGGACGAGGCACGGAGAAATAGGGGTTATGATGGAAGACGGCGAAGAAGAAGAGTAACAACTATGTGCCCCCTGAATATGGTGATGCTGCAACGGGGGGAGCTGGTGAAGATCAAGAGGAACCAGATGATGTGCCCAATGATGCTGCAACGGGTGAAGCTGCTGAAGATCAAGAGGAACCAGATGATGTGCCCGATGATGTTGATCTCCGCCGGGTCATTGTGGATGCAAGGACGCAATGCGAAAGTCAAAAGGAGAAGCTGAAGTTCGATCGCATGTTAGAGGATCACAAAAAAGGGTTGTACCCCAATTGCGAAGATGGCAACACAAAGCTCGGTACCGTACTGGAATTGCTGCAGTGGAAGGCAGAGAATGCTGTGGCTGACAAAGGATTTGAGAAGCTACTGAAAATATTGAAGAAGAAGCTTCCAAAGGATAACGAATTGCCCGACAGTACATACGCAGCAAAGAAGGTCGTATGCCCTCTAGGATTGGAGGTGGAGAAGATACATGCATGCCCTAATGACTGCATCCTCTACCGCGGTGCATACAAGGATTTGAACGCATGCCCGGTATGTGGTGCATTGTGGTATAAGATCAGATGAGATGACCCTGGTGATGTTGACGGCGAGCCCCCCAGGAAGAGGGTTCCTGCGAAGGTGATGTGGTATGCTCCTATAATACCACGGTTGAAACGTCTGTTCAGAAACGAAGAGCACGCCAAGTTGATGCGATGGCACAGTGAGGACCGGAAGAAAGACGGGAAGTTGAGAGCACCCGCTGACGGGTCGCAGTGGAGAAAAATCGAGAGAAAGTACTGGGATGAGTTTGCAAAGGACCCAAGGAATGTATGGTTTGCTTTAAGCGCGGATGACATTAATTCTTTCGGGGAGCAGAGCAGCAATCACAGCACCTGGCCCGTAACTCTATGTATGTATAACCTTCCTCCTTGGATGTGCATGAAGCGGAAGTTCATTAAGATGCCAGTTCTCATCCAAGGCCCTAAGCAACCCGGCAACGACATTGATGTGTACCTAAGGCCATTAGTTGAAGAACTTTTACAGCTGTGGAATGGAAACGATGTACGTACGTGGGATGAGCACAGACAGGAGGAATTTAACCTAAAGGCGTTGCTGTTCGTGACCATCAACGATTGGCCCGCTCTCAATAACCTTTTAGGACAGACAAACAAAGGATACCACGCATGCATGCACAGTTTAGATGACACTGAAAGTATATACCTGGACAAATACAGGAAGAATGTGTACCTGGGCCATCGTCGATTTCTTCCAACCAACCATCAATGTCGAAAGAAAGGCCAACATTTCAAAGGCGAGGCAGATCACCGGAAGAAGCCCGCCATCCGTACCAGTGATCACGTACTTGCTATGGTCAATGATTTACACGTAATCTTTGGAAAGGGTCCCGGCGGACTAGCTGTTCCGAATGACGCTGAGGGACACGCACCCATGTGGAAGAGAAATCTATATTTTGGGACCTACCCTACTGGAAAGACCTAGAGGTCCACTCTTCAATCAACGTGATGCACGTGACGAAGAACCTTTGCGTGAACCTGCTAGGCTTCTTGGGCGTGTATGGGGAGACAAAAGATACACCTGAGGCACGGGAGGACCTGCAACGTTTGCACGAAAAAGACGGCATGCTTTCGAAGCAGTATAAAGGTCCTGCCAGCTACGCTCTTACGAAAGAAGAGAAAGAAATCTTCTTTGAATGTCTGCTCAGTATGAAGGTCACGACTGGCTTCTCGTCGAATATAAAGGGAATAATAAATATGCCAGAGAAAAAGTTTCAGAACCTAAAGTCTCATGACTGCCACGTGATTATGACGCAACTGCTTCCGGTTGCATTGAGGGGGCTTCTACCGGAAAACGTCCGATTAGCCATTGTGAAGCTATGTGCATTCCTCAATGCAATCTCTCAAAAGGTAATCGATCCAGAAATCGTACCAAGGCTAAGGAGTAATGTGGCGCAATGTCTTGTCAGTTTCGAGCTGGTGTTCCCACCATTCTTCTTCAATATCATGACGCACGTCCTAGTTCATCTAGTCGACGAGATTGTCATCCTGGGGCCCGTATTTCTACACAATATATTCCCCTTTGAGAGGTTCATGGGAGTCCTAAAGAAATATGTCCGTAACCGCGCTAGGCCAGAAGGAAGCATCTCCATGGGCCATCAAACAGAGGATGTTATCGGGTTTTGTGTTGACTTCATTCCTGGCATTAAGAAAATAGGTCTCCCTAAATCGCGGTATCACTACTGGAATCAGCTACTTTGCCATCTGCCAGCTCTTTGCCGTCTGCTAGCAGATGGCAAAGAAGCTCTTTGCCATCAGCTACCCAAAAGCAGACGGCAAAGAACTGGCTGATGGCAAAGACCTTCTTTGCCATCAGCCAGTTCTTTGCCGTCGGCTAGCAGACGACAAAGAGGGAGGGGGCCCCACTGATGAGCTGCTTAAAGAAAACTTAACGCCCCCCTCCCTGCCGTCTGCTAGCAGACGGCAAAGAGAAAATAAGCGGACGGCAAAGGGGGGCGGACGACAAAGATTTAACATATCTAACGTTAACGGCCGCGCCCCACCCGCCCCTCTCTCTCTGTTTCTCTCACTGCTCTTCACACGCGCGCTGCCACCCCCACCACTCGCCGCCGCCCCCGTCGCCCACCACCCCGCCGCCCCACCGCCCCCGCCCCATCGCCACTGCCGCCCGGCGCCGTCGCCCCACCACCCGGCGCCCCATCGGTCCCCCGCCCCGTCGCCCCCGCCGCCCTGCCGTCTCGGTGCCGCCGCGCCCCGGCGCCCTGGCCCCCCACGCCCCACCGCCCCGGCCGGGCCCAGCCCCGTCGCCACTGCCGCCCGGTGCCGCCGCCCCAGGCCGCCCCGCCCCCCTCCTCCACCGGCCACCTCCTCCACCGGCCCTGCCCCAGGTGAGCTCTCCTCCTCTTTTTTTTTCTTTTTTTCTGTTTTTTTAGTTTTACATTTATGTTTAGTTTAGTTTAGATTTAGTTTTAGTTTTAGTTTTAGGTTTAGTTTTAGGTTTAGGTTTAGTTTTATTTAGTTTAGTTTTAGGTTTAGATTTAGTTTTTTCCTTTTTTTCTGTTTTTTTAGTTTTAGGTTTATGTTTAGTTTAGATTTAGTTTTAGTTTTAGTTTTAGATTTAGGTTTAGGTTTAGTTTAGTTTTAGGAAAGAAGAAGAAGAAGAAAAAAAGAGGAGAGGAGGAGAAGAAGAAAAGGACAAAGGAAAGGAAAAGAAGAGGAGGAGGAGAAGAAAAAAGAAGAAGAGGAAGAAGAAGAAGAAGAAGAAGAAAAATGAGGAGAGGAGGAGAAGAAGAAGAGGAAAAAGGAAAGGAGGAAGAAGAAGAAGAAGAAGAAGAAGAAGGAAAAAAAAGGAAGAAAAGGAAGAAGACGAAGAAGAAGAAAAGGAAAAAAGAGGGAAAAAACCCGACCCGACCTGGCACCCCGACCCCGACCTGGCACCCCGACATGACACCCTGACCCCGAGACCCCGACCCCGACACCCCGACCCGACCCCGACCCCGACCCCGACCCCGACACCCCGACCCCGAGCCTGACCCGACACCCCGCCCCCGAGCCTGACCCGACACCCCGACCCCGACACCGACTGTTGGGGAACGTTGCAGAAAAAAAAAATTCCTACGGGTTCACCAAGATCCATCTATGAGTTCATCTAGCAACGAGTGATCGGATTGCATCTACATACCTTTCTACATCACGCGTGGAAGCGTTCAAAGAACGGGGATGAGGAAGTCGTACTCGACATGATCCAAATCACCGGAGATCCTAGCGCCGAACGGACGGCACCTCCGCGTTCAACACATGTACGGTCAGCGTGACGTCTCCTCCTTCTTGATCCAGCAAGGGGGAAGGAGAGGTTGATGAAGATCCAGCAGCACGACAGCGTGGTGGTGGATGCAGCAGTCACCGCAGCAGGGCTTCGCCGTTCTTCTGCGAGAGGGAGAGGTGTAGCAGGGGAAAGGGAGGCGCCAAGACTCAAGGGTGCGGCTGCCCCTCCCTCCCCCCTTTATATAGGCCCCCTAGGGGGTGCGCCAGCCCTAGGAGATGGGATCTCCTAGGGGAGGGGCGGCCAAGGGGTGGAGTGCCCCCCCAGCCCATAGGGTGTAGACCCTACGGGTTCGGGAGACATGTTCCCAACCCTAGGCGCATGGGGTAGGCCAAGGGGAGCGCACCAGCCCACTATGGGCTGGTCCCCCCCACTTTAGCCCATGGGGCCCTTCGAGATGGGCCCCCCCGAGATGGGTGGCCCCACCCGGTGGAACCCCGGGACCCTTCCGGTGGTCCCGGTACAATACCGTTGACCCCTGAAACTCTCCCGATGGCCGAAACTGCACTTCCTATATATAATTCTTCACCTCCGGACCATTCCAGAACTCCTCATGACATCCGGGATCTCATCCGGGACTCCGAACAACTTTCGGGTTACTGCATACTCATATCTCCACAACCCTAGAATCATCGAACCTTAAGTGTGTAGACCCTACGGGTTCGGGAGACATGTAGACATGACCGAGACGACTCTTCGGTCAATAACCAACAGCGGGATCTGGATACCCATGTTGGCTCTCACATGCTCCTCGATGATCTCATCGGATGAACCACGATGTCGAGGATTCAAGCAACCCCGTATACAATTCCCTCTGTCAATCGGTACGTTACTTGCCCGAGATTCGATCGTCGGTATCCCAATACCTCGTCCAATCTCGTCACCGGCAAGTCACTTTACTCGTACCGTAATGCATGATCCCGTGACCAGACACTTGGTCACTTTGAGCTCATTATGATGATGCATTACTGAGTGGGCCCAGAGATACCTCTCCGTCATATGGAGTGACAAATCCCAGCCTTGATCCGTGTCAACCCAACAGACACTTTCGGAGATACCCGTAGTATACCTTTATAGTCACCCAGTTACACTGTGACGTTTGGTACACCCAAAGCACTCCTACGGTATCCGGGAGTTACACGATCTCATGGTCTAAGGAAAAGATACTTGACATTGGAAAAACTCTAGCAAACGAACTATATGATCTTGTGCTATGTTTAGGATTGGGTCTTGTCCATCACATCATTCTCCTAATGATGTGATCTCGTTAGCAATGACATCCAATGTCCATAGTCAGGAAACCATGACTATCTGTTGATCAACGAGCTAGTCAACTAGAGGCTTACTAGGGACATGTTGGTGTCTATGCATTCACACATGTATTACGATTTCCGGATAACACAATTATAGCATGAATAAAAGACAATTATCATGAACAAGGAAATATAATAACAATCCTTTTATTATTGCCTCTAGGGCATATTTCCAACAGTCTCCCACTTGCACTAGAGTCAATAATCTAGTTACATTGTGATGAATCGAACACCCATAGAGTTCTGGTGTTGATCATGTTTTGACCTAGGGAGAGGTTTAGTCAACGGATCTGCGACATTCAGATCCGTATGTACTTTACAAATATCTATGTCTCCATCTTGAACATTTTCACGAATGGAGTCAAAGCGACGCTTGATGTGCCTGGTCTTCTTGTGAAACCTGGGCTCCTTGGCAAGTGCAATAGCTCCAGTGTTGTCACAGAAGAGTTTGATCCGCCCCGATGCATTGGGTATGACTCCTAGGTCGGTGATGAACTCCTTCACCCAAATTGCTTCATGCGCTACCTCCGAGGCTGCCATGTACTCCGCTTCACATGTAGATCCCATCACGACGCTCTGCTTGCAGCTGCACCAGCTTACTGCTCCACCATTCAACATACACACGTAATCGGTTTGTGACTTAGAGTCATCCAGATCTGTGTCGAAGCTAGCGTTGACGTAACCCTTTACGAGGAGTTCTTCGTCACCTCCATAAACGAGAAACATGTCCTTAGTCCTTTTCAGGTACTTCAGGATATTCTTGACCGCTGTCTAGTGTTCCTTGCCGGGATTACTTTGGTACCTTCCTACCAAACTTACGACAAGGTTTACATTAGGCCTGGTACACAGCATGGCATACATAATAGACCCTATGGTTGAGGCATAGGGGATGACACTTATCTCTTCTATATCTTCTGCCGTGGTCGGACATTGAGCTGAGCTCAATTTCACACCTTGCAACATAGGCAAGAACCCCTTCTTAGACTGATCCATATTGAACTTCTTCAATATCTTATCAAGGTATGTGCTTTGTGAAAGACCTATGAGGCGTCTTGATCTATCTCTATAGATCTTGATGCCTAATATATAAACAGCTTCTCCAAGGTCCTTCATTGAAAAACTCTTATTCAAGTAGGCCTTAATGTTGTCCAAAAGCTCTATATCATTTCCCATCAAAAGTATGTCATCTACATATAATATGAGAAATGCTACAGAGCTCCCACTCACTTTCTTGTAAACGCAGGCTTCTCCATAAGTCTGCATAAACCCAAATGTTTTGATCATCTCATCAAAGTGAATGTTCCAACTCTGAGATGCTTGCACCAGCCCATAAATCGAGCGTTGGAGCTTGCACACCTTGTCAGCATTCTTAGGATCGACAAAACCTTCCGGCTGCATCATATACAATTCTTCCTTAAGGAAACCATTAAGGAATGCCGTTTTGACGTCCATTTGCCATATCTCATAATCATAGAATGCGGCAATTGCTAACATGATTCGGACGGACTTCAGCTTCGCTACGGGTGAGAAAGTCTCATCGTAGTCAACCCCTTGAACTTGCCGATAACCCTTAGCTACAAGTCGAGATTTATAGATGGTAACATTACCATCCGTGTCTGTCTTCTTCTTAAAGATCCATTTATTTTCTATGGCTCGCCGCTCAACGGGCAAGTCAGTCAAAGTCCATACTTCATTTTCATACATGGATCCTATCTCGGATTTCATGGCTTCCAGCCATTTGTCGGAGTCCGGGCCCGCCATCGCTTCTTCATAGTTCGAAGGTTCACCGTTGTCTAACAACATGATTTCCAAGACAGGGTTGCCGTACCATTCTGGCGCGGAACGTGTCCTTGTGGACCTTCGAATTTCAGTAGGATCTTGATCAGAAGTATCTTGATCATCATCATTAACTTCCTCTCTAATTGGTGCAGGCACCACAGGAACATTTTCCTGAGTTGCGCCACTTTCCGGTTCAAGAGGTAATACTTCATAAAGTTCTACTTTCCTCCCACTTACTTCTTTCGAGAGAAACTCCTCTAGAAAGGATCCATTCTTGGCAACAAAGATCTTGCCTTCGGATCTGTGGTAGAAGGTATACCCAATAGTTTCTTTAGGGTATCCTATGAAGACGCATTTTTCCGACTTGGGTTCGAGCTTTTCAGGTTGAAGTTTCTTGACATAAGCATCGCATCCCCAAACTTTTAGAAACGACAGCTTAGGTTTCTTCCCAAACCATAATTCACTCGGTGTCGTCTCAACGGATTTCGACGGAGCCCTATTTAAAGTGAATGCGGCAGTCTCTAAAGCATAGCCCCAAAAAGATAGTGGTAAATCGGTAACAGACATCATAGATCGCACCATATCTAATAGAGTGCGATTACGACGTTTGGACACACCATTACGCTGAGGTGTTCCAGGCGGCGTCAGTTGTGAAACTATTCCACATTTTCTTAAGTGTGTGCCAAACTCGTGACTCAAGTATTCTCCTCCACGATCTGATCGCAAGAACTTGATTTTCCTGTCACATTGATTCTCAACCTCACTCTGAAATTCCTTAAACTTTTCAAAGGTCTCAGACTTGTGTTTCATTAAGTAGACATACCCATATCTACTCAAGTCATCAGTGAGGGTGAGAACATAACGATAACCATCACGAGCCTCAACACTCATTGGACCGCAGACATCAGTATGTATGATTTCCAATAAGTTGGTTGCTCGCTCCATTGTTCCTGAGAACAGAGTCTTGGTCATTTTACCCATGAGGCATGGTTCGCATGTGTCAAATGATTCGTAACCAAGAGACTCTAAAAGTCCATCTGCATGGAGATTCTTCACGCGTTTGACACCTATGTGACCAAGGCAGCAGTGCCACAAGTATGTGGGACTATCATTATCAACCTTACATCTTTTGGTACTCACACTATGAATATGTGTAGCACTACGCTCGAGATTCATTAAGAATAAACCATTCACCATCGGAGCATGACCATAAAACATATCTCTCATATAAATAGAACAACCATTATTCTCGGATTTAAATGAGTAGCCATCTCGAATTAAACGAGATCCTGATACAATGTTCATGCTCAAAGCTGGCACTAAATAACAATTATTGAGGTTTAAAACTAATCCCGTAGGTAAATGTAGAGGCAGCGTGCCGACGGCGATCACATCGACCTTGGAACCATTCCCGACGCGCATCGTCACCTCGTCCTTCGCCAGTCTCTACTTATTCCGCAGCTTCTGCTTTGAGTTACAAATGTGAGCAACCGCACCGGTATCAAATACCCAGGAGCTACTACGAGTACTGGTAAGGTACACATCAATTACATCTATATCACATATACCTTTCGTGATGCTGGTCTTCTTGTCCGCTAAGTATTTGGGGCAGATCCGCTTCCAGTGACCACTTCCCTTGCAATAAAAACACTCAGTCTCGGGCTTGGGTCCATTCTTTGGCTTCTTCCCGGCAGCTTGCTTGCCGGGCGCGGCAACTCCCTTGCCGTCCTTCTTGAAGTTCTTCTTACCCTTGCCTTTCTTGAACTTAGTGGTTTTATTCACCATCAACACTTGATGTTCCTTTTTGACTTCTACCTCTGCTGATTTCAGCATTGCAAATACTTCAGGAATGGTTTTTTCCATCCCCTGCATATTGAAGTCCATCACAAAGCTCTTGTAGCTCGGTGGAAGCGACTGAAGGATTCTATCAATGACCGCGTCATCTGAGAGATTAACTCCCAGCTGAGTCAAGCGATTATGTAACCCAGACATAGTGAGTATGTGCTCACTGACAGAACTATTTTCCTCCATCTTACAGCTGAAGAACTTGTCAGAGACTTCATATCTCTCGACCCGGGCATGAGCTTGAAAAACCATTTTCAGCTCTTCGAACATCTCATATGCTCCGTGTCTCTCAAAACGCTTTTGGAGCCCTAGCTCTAAGCTGTAAAGCATGCCGCACTGAACGAGGGAGTAATCATCGGTACGTGTCTGCCAAGCGTTCATAACGTCTTGTTCTGCAGGGAGAGTAGGTGCTTCACCTAGCGGTGCTTGTAGGACATAATCTTTCTTGGCAGCTATGAGGATGATCCTCAAGTTCCGGACCCAGTCCGTATTGTTGCTGCCATCGTCTTTCAGCTTGGTTTTCTCTAGGAACGCGTTGAAGTTGAGGACAATGTTGGCCATTTGATTTACAATACATGTTGTAAAGATTTTAGACTAAGTTCATGATAATTAAGTTCATATAAATCAAATTATTCAATGAACTCCCACTCAGATAGACATCCCTCCAGTCATCTAAGTATAACATGATCCGAGTTAACTAGGCCGTGTCCGATCATCACGTGAGACGGACTAGTCAACATCGGTGAACATCTTCATGTTGATCGTATCTTCTATACGACTCATGCTCGACCTTTCGGTCTTCTGTGTTCCGAGGCCATGTCTGTACATGCTAGGCTCGTCAAGTCAACCTAAGTGTTTGCATGTGTAAATCTGTCTTACACCCATTGTATGTGAACGTTGGAATCTATCACACCCGATCATCACGTGGTGCTTCGAAACAACGAACTCTCGCAACGGCGCACAGTTAGGGGGAACACTTTCTTGAAATTATTATGAGGGATCATCTTATTTACTACCGTCGTTCTAAGTAAACAAGATGCAAAAACATGATAAACATCACATGCAATCAAATAATAATAGTGACATGATATGGCCAATATCACATGGCTCCTTTGATCTCCATCTTGGGGCTCCATGATCATCTTGTCACCGGCATGACACCATGATCTCCATCATCGTGTCTCCATGAAGTTGCTCACCAACTATTACTTCTACTACTATGGCTAACATGTTTAGCAATAAAGTAAAGTAATTTACATGGCGTTTCTCAATGACACACAGGTCATACAAAAAATAAAGACAACTCCTATGGCTCCTGTCGGTTGTCATACTCATCGACATGCAAGTTGTAATTCCTATTACAATAGCATGAACATCTCATACATCACATATATATCATTCATCATTCATCACAACATTGGCCATATCACATCACAAAACACTTGCTGCAAAAACAAGTTAGACGTCCTTTAATTGTTGTTGCAAGTTTTACGTGGCTGCAATAGGGATCTAGCAAGAACGTTTTCTTACCTACGTGAAAGCCACAACATGATTTGTCAACTTCTATTTACCCTTCATAAGGACCCTTTTCATCGAATCCGCTCCAACTAAAGTGGGAGAGACAGACACCCGCCAGCCACCTTATGCAACTAGTGCATGTTAGTCGGTGGAACCGGTCTCACGTAAGCGTATGTGTAAGGTTGGTCCGGGCCGCTTCATCCCACAATACCGCTGAAGCAAAATAAGACTAGTAGCGGCAAGAAAGTTGACAACATCTACGCCCACAACAAATTGTGTTCTACTCGTGCAAAGAGAACTACGCATAGACCTAGCTCATGATGCCACTGTTGGGGAACGTTGCAGAAAACATAATTTTCCTACGGGTTCACCAAGATCCATCTATGAGTTCATCTAGCAACGAGTGATCAGATTGCATCTACATACCTTTGTAGATCACGCGCGGAAGCGTTCAAAGAACGGGGATGAGGAAGTCGTACTCGACGTGATCCAAATCACCGGAGATCCTAGCGCCGAACAGATGGCACCTCCGTGTTCAACACACGTACGGTCAGCATGATGTCTCCTCCTTCTTGATCTAGCAAGGGGGAAGGAGAGGTTGATGAAGATCCAGCAGCACGACGGCGTGGTGGTGGATGCAGCAGTCACCGCAGTAGGGCTTCGCCGTTCTTCTGCGAGAGGGAGAGGTGTAGCAGGGGAGAGGGAGGCGCCAAGACTCAAGGATGCGGCTGCCCCTCCCCCCCTTTATATAGGCCCCCTAGGGGGTGCGCCGGCCCTAGGAGATGGGATCTCCTAGGGGGGCGGCGGCCAAGGGGTGGAGTGCCCCCCAAGCCAGGTGGGGCGCCTCCCCCCCCCCACCCTAGGGTTCCCAACCCTAGGCGCATGGGATGGGCCAAGGGGGGCGCACCAGCCCACTATGGGCTGGTCCCCCCCCCCACTTTAGCCCATGGGGCCCTTCGGGATGGGTGGCCCCACCCAGTGGACCCCCGGGACCCTTCCGGTGGTCCCGATACAATACCGTTGACCCCCGAAACTCTCCCGATGGCCGAAACTGCACTTCCTATATATAATTCTTCACCTCCAGACCATTCCGGAATTCCTCGTGACGTCCGGGATCTCATCCGGGACTCCGAAAAACTTTCGGGTTACTGCATACTCATATCTCTACAACCCTAGCGTCACCGAACCTTAAGTGTGTAGACCCTACGGGTTCGGGAGACATGTAGACATGACCGAGACGACTCTCCAGTCAATAACCTTCAGCGGGATCTGGATACCCATGTTGGCTCCCACATGCTCCTCGATGATCTCATTGGATGAACCACGATGTCAAGGATTCAAGCAACCCCGTATACAATTCCCTTTGTCAATCGGTACGTTACTTGCCCGAGATTCAATCGTCGGTATCCCAATACCTCGTTCAATCTCGTTACCGGCAAGTCACTTTACTTGTACCGTAATGCATGATCTCGTGACCAGACACTTGGTCACTTTGAGCTCATTATGATGATGCATTACCGAGTGGGCCCAGAGATACCTCTCCGTCATATGGAGTGACAAATCCCAGTCTTGATCCGTGTCAACCCAACAGACACTTTAGGAGATACCCGTAGTATACCTTTATAGTCACTCAATTACGTTGTGACGTTTGGTACACCCAAAGCACTCCTACGGTATCCGGGAGTTACACGATCTCATGGTCTAAGGAAAAGATACTTGACATTGGAAAAACTCTAGCAAACGAACTATACGATCTTGTGCTATGTTTAGGATTGGGTCTTGTCCATCACATCATTCTCCTAATGATGTGATCTCATTATCAATGACATCCAATGTCCATAGTCAGGAAAGCATGACTATCTGTTGATCAACGAGCTAGTCAACTAGAGGCTTACTAGGGACATGTTGGTGTCTATGCATTCACACATGTATTACGATTTCCGGATAACACCATTATAGCATGAATAAAAGACAATTATCATGAACAAGGAAATATAATAATAATCCTTTTATTATTGCCTCTAGGGAATATTTCCAACACCGACATGGCACCCCGACCCCGACCCGGCACCCCGACCCCGACCCGGCACCCCGACCCCGAGACCCTGACCCCGACCCCGAGCCTGACCCGACACCCCGACACCGAGCGTGACCCGACACCCCGACCCCGACAACCGACCCCCTGACCCGCTGACCCCGACACCCCGACCCCGACACGACACCCCGACCCCGAAACAGCACCCCGACCCCGACACGGCACCCCGACACCGACACGACACCCCGACCCCCCGACCCCGAAACAGCACCCCCACCCCGACACGGCACCCCGGCACCGACACGACACCCCGACCCCCGACACCTCCCGAAAAGGTGTTCTTTGGCCTTCCAGAAGCCGACGGGGTCATATATTTGTGAATTATTAGTTAGGTCATATATTTTTCGATTTTGTTATGAAAAACATCATATATAATTGTGTTGATCGGGTAGTTTTAAATGTGCAGTTGTTTCATCGTTGTGAGGTTTGGTGTTCGACGACCTCGCCGTGCGTTTGACGAGCTCTGCCCCTTCGTTCGTGGGTGAGCACAAATGACATGTCCTCCTCCCCCATTAATTATTTGATCTATTCCGATGAAACTTGATAGCTAGCTATATATGTGTCTTGAATCATCAGTATGCGTAACCAATATGTGTCTCCCATTCAAAAGCGTCATAGTTATAAATATGCATGCATTTACATATTTATAACCTTGATTCTTTCGAATTGTCCAACGCTATCCATGGACAGCCCGAGTATGTGTAGATTGGGTTTGTTTTCCCATATGCTTTGCTCTGGATCCGACGCATAAATTTCGTCAGTGCCTCCCCTGTTGTTCTCCGGGTACACATCCTCTCTGTTTATTGCAGAGACGTGTATCAGGAGAATAGCGGGGAGGTGCTGCCAAAATTTTGCATCAGATTCGGAGCATAGCATGGGAAAATGAACCCAATCTACACATACACGGGTGGGATTAGGACCTATCATTACCTATTAGAGTGTAGGTTGCATGGACGTAATAAAATTGACAAAGTAGATCAACTAATGAATATATAGATCGTGAATTACATATATAATTGTTGTGTGTCCAGTAGCTCTGAAAGTCAAGATGAGTGATCATGCGTGGATGTATACCGGTCACACTGGTCAGAACAAATGGAGCGCTGAATGGTTCACAAAAACCAAGGGGTTTGTGCAAGCCGCATTTGCAAATGGCTAGAAGAAAACTGGTGCCCCTGTTTCCGGTGCGACAATTGGGAAAAGAGGACAGAGGCTGAAATGGGCAAACACCTGCAGAAGAGTGGTTTTACGCCCGATTATACGGTGTGGACATTTCATGGTGAGTCTGCCCAACGTGACCGAGCTGAGGTGGATCGTCGTCGCACCGACGAGCATGGTACCGGGATGGAAAACATGGTGCAAGACTATGATGATGCTCGGGATTCGGACGAGGAGATGGAGGAATCTGCAAAGGCCTTCAATGAAATGTTGGAGTCTTCAAAACGTCTGCTCCACGAGCACACTGAGCTTTGTCAGTTGGATGCCATCTCACAAGTAATGGCTCTGAAGGCTCAGTTCTATATGGGCAGAGAATGCTATGACGCAATTATGACAGTATTTGGACGCTTTCTACCCAAAGGCCATGTAATGCCTGCAAACCTGTACCAGTCGGACAAAATCCTCCATGCATTGAAGATGCCCTATGAGAAGATACATGCCTGTGAGAAAGGATGTGCCTTATTTAGGCCTGATTATGCGGACTTGAACTATTGTCCCATTTGCAAGTCTTCCAGGTATATTGTGGTAGACAACGGTATGGGTGAGAAGACACAGACCAAAATCCCCGTTAGTGTTCTTCGATATATGCCAATCGTACCAAGACTTCAACGTCTTTTCATGGTCGAAGAGACGGCCAGACAGATGACATGGCACAAAACATGCAAAAGAACTGAACTAGATGCAGATGGGAATCTGATGATGGTACACACATCGGATGGTGTTGCATGGAAAAAGTTTGATGAATTACATGCTGACAAAGCGGCAGATCCGAGGCATCCTCGAGTTGGCATCGGCACAGATGGGTTTAGTGTGTTTGGTATGACGGTAGCCCAATACAGTTGATTTTGCAAGTTAGAGAAGATCTTTCCACCGGGCTTATTTAATCCAATGCAGCATTTGATTTTGCATCTCCCGGCCGAGGCAAAATTGGGGGGGGGGGCGTGCAAAATCGTTGGTGCTACCCAACTGAGAGGATGCAGAAGACGCTTCGAGAAAAATGTAAAAATAAACGTAGAATTGAAGCATCGATGGGTGAGGCATTCATCACAGAGAAGGCGGCAAACTTCGTAACATCACACTACGAAGCCAAAAATCGTCATTTGCATAATACGAAGCCTCGGTACAATGCTGACGACCCTAAAAAGGGTGGATCCAACCTCAGCCTATTCAAAGGGAATCTCGCACCAGCTAGTGATTCACATCCAGTATATTTGGATAACGAAGAATGGCAGACCATTTCGTTGTATATCTTCAACAACCTGATAGAAGTGCGGCCGTACATCGAGTAAGTTCTCGGTACATTGTTTCGCAACTTCTGTTTCCTTTGAACTGCTCTTATTCCTGGATATGTCATATAGTCGATACGTCGCCATATTCTCGTATGGAGCGGAGATCCAAAAGGATTCCGTCGAAGAGTATGAGCTTCTCGCAAAGCAAGGAGGCGGCTATCCCGGTTTCATCTCTTGGTTCAAACAAACGGTAATTTCTATTAGACAATTTCATTTCATTCGCTAATTTGTGCGTAATGCAAAAATCCTTTCATATTAAACTTGTAGGCTAATTCAGAGTCTATGGACGCCGAATTGAGACAAGTCGCTAATGGTTTTGACTATAAGGTCCGTTCATTTGACAAGTACGACATCAACGGGTATCGCTTTCGTACCTATGGCAAAGAGCTATCTATGGCCGATCGAAAGTCTACAAATTGTTGTGTATCTGCTATCGGCGAAGGAGGTACCGAGTATTATGGGAGAGTTGAAGCAATTTATGAACTTCTGTTCTATGGTGAAAACCCACCGAATGTTGTAGTCTTGAAATATTATTGGTTTCAACCGAAGGAGACTAGAAGGACTCATGAACATATAGGGCTAGTTGAAATCAACCAAATCACCCATTTAGATGTTCCTGATGTCTATATTATGGCTCAACAGGCAACCCAAGTATTCTATCTACCGTGGGCCTGCCAAACTAATCCAAATCTGAAAGGTTGGGATGTCGTTTATGAAGTGCCGTCACGTGCTAGACTTTCTCCCCCAAAGGAAGAGGATTATGAACCTCACATTAACCCAGACACATATGAAGGAGAATTCTTCCAAGAGACACGTCTTTCCAAAAAGCGTTTCAAGAACCGCTATACTTCACCCCAAAACATTGAAGTAGACAATGACAATGAATCCAACATCACCCCAGAGGAGGAACAAGAAGAGCCGGAACAAGAAGAGGTTACTATTGCGGATGACCTGTCAATGCTTGACCGATTATGTTAAGGTGGATAAGGTGCCAGAGGTGTACGACCTGTATGCCATGGCCCACACTGGCCCTTACAAGAAAGTCAAGGCATTCTCTGCGTCTGACCTCAATGATCCGAAGAACTTCACCAACATCTCCGCCCATGACAAGCTCGTGCAATATAGAGATCAGGGGAAGGCGAGGAAAGGGGAGGACTTTAACCCGAGCCAGGGTCCCATTGATACAGAGTTGCTGATGATATCTGGTGGCGGGAGGTCCCATGGCTCCATAGCCATGGGAGATGGACTTATCCGTTGTCCTAGCACTCTCCCAGAGATCAAGGCGCGCCAGTGAACGACCAGTCCAACTCGCCTTCAAGGTTAGTTATACGTACTCAACTATCTTTCTCCATTACATTGTGTCGGATTTCAAGTTCCGGCAGACCCTTGAGGTTCGAACACTGGGGTGCGCGCAGAGATTTCGCCTTATACCTACCTGCACCCCTCCGCCTCGCTAAGATCTAAGCTATGGAAAGAACAGCACAAGAGACACATGGTTTATACTGGTTCGGGCCACCGTTGTGGTGTAATACCCTACTCCAGTGTGTGGTGTGGTGGATTGCCTCTTGGGCTGATGATAATGAGCAATACAAGGAAGAACAGCCTCGCGAAGGTCTGTTCTTGGCTGGGGGGATGAACTGCTAGGAGGAGTTCAGTCGCCTTCTCTCTCTCTCTCTGTGATGCTACTCGATCCGATCCTAGCTAGTTTCTCTCTTGGCTTCTAGATTCTCCCTTCTTGATTGCCCCCCTACCCTGGGGGTGGCTAGTCCTATTTATAGGCAAAGGCCCTGGGCCTCTTCCCAAATATTGAGCGGGAAGGGCGCCAACAATTGGCCATTTTGAAGGGGAACATCTGGTACACTTATCTTGACTAAAGTTGGTCCTCGCCTGCCAAAGGCTCTGGTGTTGACGCTGGCTTGGGCTCCACAATGACTTCCTCCCTGCCGTTGGACTGGTCTTGGTCTCGTTGCACCGAAATGGGTGCCTTTGCTTGATGCTCTCGCCTGCGCTTGCTCCCTTTGCACCAAAGAGGAAAGGAGGACACTGCGCGGCTGGCGCCCGCCTGGCGCCTTTGGTCGTCATGGCTTGCGTCACGGGCACCTCGTGAGGTACCCCGCCTTG
The DNA here is from genome assembly GCF_018294505.1 of Triticum aestivum. Classification (NCBI taxonomy): domain Eukaryota; kingdom Viridiplantae; phylum Streptophyta; class Magnoliopsida; order Poales; family Poaceae; genus Triticum; species Triticum aestivum. The sequence goes on along the minus strand of NC_057809.1, from coordinate 524,702,485 downwards.
ATCTCTCCGCCTCCTCGCGAGCCAGCCTGATGAGGCCGTGCCTGAGGAAGTTCCGTGTCGTCCGCCCCGCGAGGCTTGGCCCCTCGCGAGGGTCTTGGGTCTGTGTTGATGAAGATGGGCCGTGCTGGGCCCCCCTTTGAGCCATGCCGCAGGCCGCAGGCAGGCAAGTCTGGGGACCCCCGTTCCCAGAACGCCGACAGTAGCCCCCGGGCCCAAGGCGCGCCCGGACTTGGCCGTGCAGGGAGGCGAAAGGGCAAGAGCGAAGCGCCGCGGGCCCTAACAGCCTGCGGCCTTGGGCGCCGCGTGGCGGTTGATTGGACGTGGGCGGCACTGTTCCCCCACGCCCCCTTATTTTGCGCCATGCTAGGCGGACTCGTAGTCGTACACAGCCGCTCCCCTTTCTATTGCTCGAGCGCCCTCTGTCCTTCCTCCGCTCGAACTCTAGCTTCTGTTTTCAACCCAATCTCGAACCTTCCCCCCCTTCCCATCGCCATGGCTCCGACGAAGAAGGGAAGAGGGAAGAAACCCATGCCTCCGCCTTGCTCGCCGCCGTTGGCGGCCCCCGCCGAGGGCTTGGGCAAGGTCAGCTCGGCTCTGGCCACTATCTTCAACGAATGCGGGAGGACGACGGCCTGGCCCGCGTCCCACTTCTCCATCGACAGGATAGTCACCGAGGTCCAGTATTTTGCCGACGCCCCGTGGGTGGGTCTGGTTCCCCCCTTTTCTGATTTCTTCAATTGCGTCCTTTCCCACTATCAGATCCACATGATGCATCTGGGTCCTGAATCCATCACCCTCCTTTCGGTCTTTGCCTTTGTTTGCGAGGCAATGATGGGCATCCTTCCTTCGGTTGCCTTGCTGCGCCACTTCTTCTCTCTGCGCCTTGTCGACCCTACCCAATGCTGGGCGTGCGTGAGCTTCATTGCCGCGTCTGAGACAGCGGCCTCAGGGATTGACTTCAAGCTCCCTCTGCCCACGGCTGGGTTCTGTGAGCGGTGGCTGTATGTGGATGCAGGGGTGCCCAGCCCCCTGCTATCGGAGCCAACTTCGCCTGCTGTCCCCAATTCGGGCTGGGGCCAGGAGACGCTTGAGAGCCCCCGGCTCGTCTTCGTCTGGCACCGCTTCGCGTTCTTGAGGTCGCTTGGCGTGACAGCGCCCAAGGTGGTGAAGGAGTTCCTGCTTCGCTGCATTACTCCTCTCCAATGCCACTCCCGCCGGATGTGAGCCTTCAGCGGGCGTGATGAACATATGAGGCTCCAGGAGGAGGACCTGATGCCTGAAGTGCTGAGGACAGTGCTCTTGATCCTGACTGGGGACCCCAACCCTGGCAGCATCCAGCAGGGAGGGGCCTTGCTGTACCTCTGCCAGAACAGGGGCGATTTTGTGAATCAAATGCCTATCTTTGATGAGTGGGGGCCGCGCCCCGCCGGCCTCCGGGGGCCTTGCGAGAACCCAGTGATGGTGACTGCCCTTTCAGTCGGCCAAGGCGACTCTTCCTTCGGTGGCGGAGCAGGGAGGCATGAGGCACCAGAGGCCGAGGGGGCTCCCGGCGGGGTGACAGCGCCGGGCGATGCTCATGAGGGAGCAGCTCTTAGGGCCCGTGCCGCTGAGGCTGAGGGCGGCAAGTAGCTGCCCTCAGCGCCTGCGGCTGAGGCCCCTGAGGCTCCAGCCGCTTCTCTTGGCGAGGCGACTGGCAGTGCGCATCAGGCAGGCGCCCCTGACGCGGATCGCCTTGACGCTTCGTCCTCGTCGCAAGTTGATCCCTGCGCTCAACTCTTGGGCCGCTTCCGCGTGGACTTTGAGGCCCTCCGAAAGAGAATGGAGGCCCTGGGCGACGATTACCCTTGTCGCCTGCTGAAGCGTAGGAAGTACTTCGCCACTGATGAGTAAGCCTTCTCCTTTCCAGCTCCCGATCCTTCTGTTGCTTTTACTGATCCTTGCTCCGCAGGCCCCTTCCAGCCGAGCTCGCGGAGATGGCTGAGGTGCCGTCCCCCTTGGCTTCGCCCCCTCTACCGTTCTCAAGCGCTCCGAGCAGCAGAGCCCTTGTGGTGAGGGCGATCGGAGAGGCGAACCGTCCCGAGGCGCATCGAGGCCCTGCGCACCTCGCGATCCTCCTTCGCGGGACTTCTCGTGGCATAGCCAGCCTGCCGTGGGCTTCTCGCCTGGTTGTGGACTGCGACTGGCTGAGGCGCTCCCTGCACTCTTCATCTGGGGACGGGCTGGCTCCAGGCCGGGCTTCTGGCGTGGCGTACCCGGCCGTCGCGAGGGTGCCAGCCCCCAGCCCCCTGCCCGGAGGGGGAGTGCTGATCCGTGGCCCCCGGCGCTTGCTTGGGGCAGATGATGGTGTGGAAGACGTGCTCGAGCGCGCCCGAGAGCGTCGCGCTCTTCGCCAAGGATTCCTTCGAAGGGCGGCTGACACGGTGAGCCTGCTTGGTGAGGAGCTTGCTGATGAAGACGCACGCCTTGAGGCCGAGGGCCTGCGCCTGGCTGCAGAGAGGCGCGAGCTGGAGGGCGCCATCGCTCTTGCGCGCCATCAGCGCGATCTTGACGACGAAGAGGCCAAGGCGTCACTGGTGGCCTCTCGGGAGGCCCGATCTTGGGCCGCTGAGGAGCCCCGGTAAGCTGACCGGCGGCGAGAGGTGGCAGAGGAGCAGGCTCGGGAGCTCCTGGCCTGGTGCCACTCACTGGAGGAGCAAGTGGAGCTGCGCGAGGCAGCCCTTGCGTCGATGAAGGTGGCCTCTGGCGACCCAGCAGAGCTCCAGAAGCGTGAGGAGGCACTGACGCTGGAAGCCGCCGAACATACCCGTGAGTACGAGCGTTTGGAGACGAGGGAGCACTTGGTGATGCAGGCGGGGGATGATGTCGCTGCACGGGAAGCCCGTGTCCTGGAGGAGGTCGGACGTCGAGTGGCGATGGCGCGCTTGGACCTCGAGCGCGAGTCCGAGGAGAGGCTGGGGTTGATCCGGGCCGAGGCTGAAGGTAGGACTGCTGCCTTGAGGGCCAAGCTGGAGGAAGCGACGCGGCGGGCCGATGCTCTTAGGGACGCCCTTGAAGTAGCGCAAGGGGAGTCAACCACCTCCCAGGCCGAGGTGCTCCTTCTTCGCCATCGGGTGGAGGAGGCTGAAGCCGTCGCGCGCCAGAATGCGGACGAGATACGTCAGCAGCAGATCCTGGAGCATGAGCACGGCCCCATGCTCACCACGCTCCGGGAGAGAGCCAACACAGCCTTGGGCAACATCTGCGAGGCGGCTGTTGGCGAGCCGCACGTAGTCAACTACGCCGGCAACCTTCAGTTCTTCACCGACGTGGTGACGCAGCTGGAGGCGCGGTCGGTCAGGGCCGACAGGTTGGTGGAGGGGAGGAGCCGCGCCCTGCTCGGGCGCGCCTTTTCTCGCGTCTTCAGCCATCTCCGGAACATGGATCCCCACTTCGATTTCGACGCCGCCATCGCCCCAGTCCCCCAGGCCATCCGAGACGACCTGGCGCACTGGGTGGAAGACAATGTGGATGCTCTTGTCAGGGCCTTCGCTTCAGACAACGACGGCGTGATCGTGGCTGCCGACGAGGGCGGTGTGGTGAACGGCCCTGACGCCGCTGGCGGCGACGCAGACAGCGATGGCGAGTCCAGCGACGCCAGCAACGGTTCGGGTGGTGCTCCTGAGGATGCATTGGGGGATTTATCTGACTGATCATGCATCGTTCCTGTTTCCTTACCCTGCATGAATAGAACTTAGATTTTGGCCTGATGGCTGTGAGAGCATTTTGGGAGGGGGAGCCCCTCATGTAAAACTTGTGTTCATCGTATTAGTAGATGTTACATTGCACATGCGCCCGTGCCAAGTGGTTGGCTAAGCGACGCGCTGGTTGGCTAGTTTACCTTCGTCCCGTGCGGGCCCTGAGGTAGCCTGTGGGAGGCTGTGGTGTCCCGAGTGTTCCCTGATCGAATCCGTAGGATCTGCAGTAAAAAACCCTCCTGAGAGGACGCGGCGGCGGCAGTCTGGGCTGCGCGCAAGCTAGGCCTGACCCGGCTCACGAGGGGCTCACGAGGGGAGGCAGCTGAGGCGAAGTGGTAATCAAAACGCGAGAAATTGCTCGAACAAGACTAAGCACCCCTTCCCCGAACACACACAAATCTCAAATTCGAATCCAACTTGAATCCAGCGGGGGAAAGTGACAACCAAAGGGAAAAGCAACGAAAGCAGACAAAAGGCCGCGTCCGGCACCTAATCTAGTCTTGGACGTTTTCTCACCAGCATGGAGCTAAGTGCTGCCACTGGGCGTGGGACGGAGCCCCAGGGCCTGAGGCCGGCACCCCTGAGACTCTGGGGCGTGTACAGCCCCACTCATTATTACGTGAGAGTGTCACGGGGCGGCGAGCTTCACAGGCACTGGGCCTTCTTCACAAGTACCGGCCTTGCTTCATATCGCCAGACGAGGCGCCCGCCTTGCGCCACACTCTAGTGCCATCAACGATGACCGGAAACCAGGACGCCGCCGATGGGGTAGAGCGGTCGCCAGCGGTTCCCCCGACGACCACGGGTCCTCCGCCAGGGGCAGGCCCTGAGGCACCTCCCCAGCAGAGGGCCTACCTCCTGAGAACACCTTGCTCCGAACGCCGTGGTGGTGAAGTCGGATCTCGGCCCCTCTCTTGCAGCCCCCTTCGCCCTCCTCCCGAGGGGTAGGAGACTGTGGGAGCGGGGCAGCTGCTCGCTGTGGCGTCCTGCACCTCCTGCGATCCATGATTAGCGTATGCCTGCTCCTGAGGAATTAGCGGTACCCGATAATCGTTGCCTCCAGCGTGGCCAGTGGGACCGTCCCGGGGCTCCTGGAAGGGCTCAGCTTCTGGCGCCTCGTCCCCCCAGCTTGGGCTGAGGAGCGAGCCTTGTTCGCCCTCGTGAGGGTGTCCTTGGTCCATCATGAGGGGCACGTATTCTTTTGGCACCGTCATCCCGAAGGCCACGCCGTAGTGCTCCGCGTGCCATGCAGTCCTGCTTGACGCGCCCACCCTGGGGTGGTAGCGCGGCTGTCCACTTGGGCCGTGGGTCGCGTCGAGTCCTTCTTTTTCGTGGACTGGGAGCGGGGGCAGCGCCGCCGCCGGTCCGGTGCCAACAGCTTCGCCGGTGTTGGGCTAGCCTTGGAGCCCGCGGGCGCGTGTGGAGCCCCTGCGCGGGCCGCCCTAGGCTTGAGATGGGAGCTGGGTGCAGAAGGGGTGAGCCCCCGAGGCGGCGAAGTCCAGGAGCTCTGCCACCCGCTCCAGCAGGACGTCGCGGCCGCCCTCCAGCAGCCTGCACTGCAGCAGCTCTCGAGCCACCGTGAGCGCGGCCCTCGAGTTCGCCTGCTCCCGGCGGGTGTACGGTGTCGTGGTCATGGCGTGATTGGAGGCCCTTGCTGCCGACCGCGCCTGCCGCGGTGTGAGAGCTGTCGAAGCCTATCCGCGTCGCCCGCGGACCGCAGCGCCCTGCGGACCGCGAGCTGCCCGGGGCACGGGGTCGCCCGAGGCGAGCAGCTCTGCGCGGGCGGGCCACGCCGCCCATGGATCTAGGTTACCCGCCTGGTCGCCGCACATGGTGATGATGACGCGACGGGACACGAAGCGGTAGAAGATGGATTCCGGCGCACCCTACCTGGCGCGCCAAATGTCGGATTTCGGGTTCCGACAGACCCTTGAGGTTCGAACACTGGGGTGCCCACAGAGATTTCGCCTTCTACCTACCTGCACCCCTCCGCCTCGCTAAGATCTAAGCTATGGAAAGAACAACACAAGAGACACAGGGTTTATACTGGTTCGGACCACCGTTGTGGTGTAATACCCTACTCCAGTGTGTGGTGTGGTGGATTGCCTCTTGGGCTGATGATGATGAGCAATACAAGGAAGAACATCCTCGCGAGGGTCTGTTCTTGGCTGGGGGGATGAACTGCTAGGAGTAGTTCAGTCGCCCTTCTCTCTCTCTCTGTGATGCTACTCGATCCGATCCTAACTAGTTTCTCTCTTGGCTTCTAGATTCTCCCTTCTTGATTGCCCCCCTACCCTGGGGGTGGCTAGTCCAATTTATAGGCAAAGGCCCTGGGCCTCTTCCCAAATATTGAGCGGGAAGGGCGCCAACAATTGGCCATTTTGAAGGGGAACACCTGGTACACTTATCCTGACTAAAGTTGGTCCTCGCCTGCCAAAGGCTCTGGTGGTGACGCTGGCTTGGGCTCCACAATGACTTCCTCCCTGCCGTTGGACTGGTCTTGGTCTCGTTGCACCGAAACAGGTGCCTTTGCTTGATGCTCTCGCCTGCGCTTGCTCCCTTTGCACCAAAGAGGAAAGGAGGACACTGCGCGGCTGGCGCCTGCCTGGCGCCTTTGGTCGTCATGGCTTGCGTCACGGGCACCTCGCGAGGTACCCCGCCTTGATCTCTTCGCCTCCTCGTGAGCCAGCCTGATGAGGCCGTGCCTGAGGAAGTTCCGTGTCGTCCGTCCCACGAGGCTTGGCCCCTCACGAGGGTCTTGGGTCTGTGTTGATGAAGATGGGCCGTGCTGGGGCCCCCTTTGAGCCACGCCGCAGGCTGCAGGCAGGCAAGTCTGGGGACCCCCGTTCCCAGAACACCGACACATTGTGTGTGCTTCCATCAATGATTACAAATGGTCATGTGAGTGGTGTTGCAGGCTGCTATACAGAGTGAGAGAGATAGAACGGAGAAACTTCTAGCGGAGGCGGCGGAGAGGCAGCGGGAGTTGGATGACAGGACGACAAAGATGTTGGAGGAGGAGAGGGCACAGAATGACATGCAGGCAAGGGCCATGTACGAGCTCCTTGTGGTAAGTTTCTTCTGCAGATTACTTGCTAGTCTTAACATTTGAGTCTCATTACTAACTAGTATGGCTCTGCTGTGAAAACCAAATGTGCAGTCTGTGTGCGAGAAGTCCGGTCAGACCGCGCCGCCGATGCCAGTGATTGCTCCTGGGAGCACGGTGATTTTAATTTGAATGTACATTACTTGCTAGTCTTAACATTTGAGTGTCATAATGCTAACGAGACATTGGAAATGATCTTTGGTGCAGCATAACTCCAGAAACGCATCGCACGATCCTTCTCCAGCTACCGGCGCGAGCCAGCCCGCTCCTACACCTCCCTAATCACGGTAAGTTTCTCTAGTGTTTTGCTTAACAAATGCATAAAGACCTAGACTTAGCTTTATTTCCTCCAATATGCTTACCATAATGACCTAGAGTTAGCTTCTTTTCCTCCAAAATGACTTAATAAGCTTACTGACCTCATAAACCATCCATTTTACCTAAGTTAGCTCTAAAACGATATGTACTTAGCTTACTTATGTCAAAAATTTCATAATTAGCTTAGTTAGCTCATAAACGATCCATTTTACCTAAGTTAGCCCTAAAATGACTCATTTTACCTTAGTTAGCTTACAAGTGATCCAATTTATCCAAGTTAGCTCTAAAATGACCCATTTTACGTAGATTAGCTCCTAAATGATCCATTTTACCTATGTTAGTTTTAAAATGACCCATTTCACCTAGGTTAGCTCCAAAATGACCCATTTCACCTAGGTTAGCTCCAAAATGACCCATTTCACCTAAGTTAGCTCAAAAACGATCCATTTCACCTTAGTTAGCTAAAAAACATGGCATTTCACCTTAGTTAGCTCATAAACGACCCATTTCAACTAAGTTAGCTCCAAAATGATCAATTTCACCCAGGTTAGCTCATAAACAACCCATTTCACCTAGGTTAGCTCATAAACGACCCATTTCACCTAAGATAGCTCATAAACGATTCATTTCACCTAGGTTAGCTAATAAACAATCCATTTCACCTAAGTTAGCTCATAAACGATCCATTTCAACTAATTTAGCTCATAAATGATCCAGTTCACCTAAGTTAGCTAATAAATGGCATATACTTCTTCTTCTAGTCTTCTTCTTCTAGTCTTCTTCTTCTATTCTTTTTCTTCTAGTCTAATTCTTCTTCTAGTCTTCTTTTTCTAACTTTCTTATTTGTCATTTTGCAGGTTTCATTCACTTCACGGAAGCCAGCTTCCTATGATGGATTGCTTGTTTTTTCCTTTGATGCACTTCTTGTATTCTGCTCGCTTGCTATGATGAAACTAGATTGCTATGATGAAACTGTGCATATTGTAATATGTATGGATCGATGGAACTATGTGCAACCTACTATGTATGTACGGATGGATATATATGTGCTGGATATTTATTATGTTGGATATATATGTGCTGGATATTTATGTGATGGATATATATGTGCTGTGATATATTTGCGGTGATAATTGTTGGATATAAGAAAAACAGAATAAAAAAGAGGCATTGCAGGCTCTTTGCCGTCCGCGGCTGACGGCAAAGACGCCTTTGCCGTCGGTGGCAGACGGCAAAGGGGGCACGTGGCGCCCACGTGTGCTTCCTGAGGGATGGGCCATTTGGCAAATTTGCCTACCGTGGCGGATGGCAAACCTAAGCTGATGGCAAAAACTTTGCCTTTGCCGTCCGCCGTGGCAGACGGCAAAACACAGCGGGCGTTGACGCATTGCTGACGTCAACTGGCGGACGGCAAAGAGGCGCTCAAATTTGCCGTCCGCTGGCGGACGGCAAAGGCCGCCGTTAGCCGCCTAACGGACTAACGCTGGCGGACGTCCAGTTTTTTGCCATCCCTCCTCTTTGCCGTCCGCCGTTGTAGGCAAAGGGCTCTTTGCCGTCCGCCATAAGAAGCAGACGACAAAGGACCTGTTTGCCAACCCTGTCTTTGCCGTCACTATTTGCCGTCCGCCGCTGACGGCAAAGCTCTTTGCCGTCCGCCGTCCGTGCCTTTGCCGTCCGCCATGGCAGACGGCAAAATACTGGATTCCTGTAGTGTATGAGGGAAGACTGACTTGAAAAGGCACTCTTGGAAGTGACTCAATAATATGTAGGGACAGATATTCTTGGTCTCAAGCACACTACACAGTTCTACAGAACTCTACCTTGATGACCCTGTATGTCGATGAACACAAGAACAGTCTGCGCTCCAAACACCCGGAATAGTGCGACGACTGGATTACATGTGAACACATCAGGACTTTTAGCAGTTGGTTGGAACCACGTCTCAGAGGTGACAACACTGTTTGTGATGAGATGTACTTGTTGTCCAGGGGACCATCTTTGACTGTATTGACTTACAAAGGATACGAGATAAATGGGAATACATTTTACACGATCGCCCAAGATCAAAAGAGCACCAACCAACACAGCGGTGTCCGCTTTGATGCAGCAACCGAGAGCAGAAAGGACACATATTATGGTTACATAGTGGACATATGGGAACTTGACTACGGACATGATTTTAAGGTCCCTTTGTTTAAGTGCAAATGGGTCAATCTGTCAGGCGGCGGGGTACAGTAGACCCACAGTAGAGAATGACAACAGTGGATCTGAAAAATCTTGGGTATACTAACGAACTGTTCGTCCTAGCCAATGATGTGGCACAGGTTATCTATGTGAAGGACATGTCTACCAAACCGAGAAAAACAAAAGATAAGGAAGCGAATACATCATACGATGAGCCAAAGCGCCACATAGTTCTTTTAGGGAAAAGGGATATCCTGGGAGTGGAGGGCAAGACAGACATGTCTGAAGATTATGAAAAGTTTCATGAAATTCCTCCCTTCAATGTCAAGGCGGACCCAAGCATCCTGATAAACGATGAAGATTATCCATGGTTACGGCGCAATAAGCAAATGGCACAAGCGAAGAAAAAGTGAAGACTTTCTCCCGTAACTATTATGATGATATCATGCCAACTTTGTAACACACGAGTATGCTATGCCAACTTTTTCAGAGTTCATTTGAAAACTATGAATTTAGGTCGAATTTTCTCTATAGGTGCATCTATGTTTATTTTTTAGTAAAGTTAATCACAAACTTGTGATTCACACAAATTTCAAAGAATTCAAATTTTAACTATTCAAATTTGAAAACTAATGGCACTAAAAGAAAGTTTATAATTTTTCTAAAACTAATGGCACTAACAGAAAGTTTATAATTTCGCTGACCTAAAAGCAAAATGAATAAAAAAATAAAGCAAAAAATGAAAGAAAATAAATAATACAGAAAACAAAACGAAAAACTGAGAAAAATAAAAATAGCAACAATAAGTATTTTGTTGTAAGTAGAAACAAAATAAAATAAATAAAGCAACAAAGAAAACAAAACAACTAAAAAAGTGTTTTCAAATTTGAAAACTAATGGCACTAACACAAAGATTATAATTTTTCTAAAACTAAAAGCAAAAAGAATTAAAAAATAAAGCAAAAAACAAAAGAAAATAAATACTGCAGAAAGTTTATAATTTTTGTGACCTGAAAGAAAAAAGAAATCACTAAAAAACTATAAGTATTTTGGTCTAAGTAGAAATGAAAAAATAAATAGTAAAAAAGAAAAAAATGCCTATAATATTTGTTATGACTAACTAAAATTACCAAATTGAGTATAATGATAAAACATAGTAATATTAAATAGCAGGAAAAAGAATGACTCAAAAATCAATTTTCATGGTAAAGTTATTCATAAACTAGTGATTGACATAAATTTTAAAAAATTCAAATTTAAACTATTCAAATTTTAAAACTAATGTCACTAACAGAAAGTTTATAATTTTTGTGACCTAAAAGAAAAAAAGTCACTAAAAAATATAAGTATTTAGTTCTAAGTAGAAATGAAAAAACAATAGTAAAAAAATGCCACCTATTGGGCCACCACGGCCTGAATACGACTAGAAGCCCATCCATGGGCCAGGATTCAGGCCTGCAGAAGGCCCAGTAGGCCCACAGGCATAGCGGTGTGAGATTTGGCCCAAAGGCCTGCAGTTGTGAGGAGTTCGATGGAGAGGGCGGGGCAGCGCTTATAAACAGGTGCGGCCACTCCTCAGCTAGCGAGGTGAGACTAAACATCCACCGCACCGCGGCTTTGGCAGGCGCAGGCCTTTGGTCCCGGTTGATGGCACCAACCGGGACTAAAGGGGGCATTGGTCATGGTTCGTGGCACAAACCGTGACCAATGCCCCCCTTTAGTTCCGGTTGGTGCCACCAACCGGGACCAAAGGCCGCTGCTTCCCACCCTATGGGCTGCTGAAAAGAGGCCTTTGGTCTCGGTTGGTGGCACCAACCGGGACTAAAGGTGGCATTGGTCCTGGTTGGTGCCACGAACCGGGACCAATGCTTCGTCTATATAACTAGCACTTGTGAAAATTTCCATTCAGTTCGTCTTCCCCGCGCGATGCCGCCAGGCTGCCCCTCTGTGCGTCGCTGTCGCCGTCGTCTCCCCTGCCTCCGACGCCGTCCCGTGTCGCCCAGACGCCGTCGCCACCCCGCGCCGCCCCGACTCCGTCGCCACGCGCCACCCCGCGCCGTCGCGGTCACCTCCCCGCGCCGCACCGACGCCGTCGCCGCCCCGCGTCGCGCCCCTATGCCATCGCTGCCCCTCGTCGCCCCCCCCGCCTCTGCCTCGCCGTCGCCGCCCCGCGCCGCCGCCGCCTCTCGCTTTGGTCAGGGCCGGCACCGCCCCCCTCTTCCCCCTTGTTTTTTTAAAAATTCATATATGTTTTTTCCTGATTATATGTATATGTATAGTATATGTATGTGTGTATATGTATGCAAGAGATAGATTAACAGAAAAAATAATATTTTTTTTGTTCATAGATTTTTTGGTGATATTGATTATTGTAAATATGCAAATGTTTGCATATTCATATGAACAATGAATTAGGCAAAACCTTTACTTTTTTTCTAAAATTTCTATTTGAACATTATTTAAAAAAAACAAGCAATACAACTTCATGTATTTTTAAGAAGGAAGAAGAAGAAAAAGAATGAGAGGAAAAAGGAAATAAGAAGAGGAAGAAAGGAGAAGAAGAGGGGAGAGGAAGACGAGGAGAAATAAATAAGAAGAAGAAAAAAGAAGAAAAAGAAGAGGAGAAGAAGAGAAAAATAGAATATATATTCTATTTTCTCTTCTTCTCCTCTATTCCTTTCTTCTTCTCCTCTTTTTTTTCTTCTTTTTTTCGTCGACACATAGGGGGGGGGTCGATATACCCACTCCCGATAACTTCAACACGAGGGGGGTTCGATATACCCCCTCCCCGATAATATTATTTTCCCATGTACGTATGTCGTGTCGATATAAACTCCCGATAACTTCAACACGAGGGGGGTCGATATATTTATACCCCCTCCCCGATAATATTATTTTCCCGCATGTACGTATGTTGTGTCGATATAAACTCCTGATAACTTCAACACGTGGGGTGGGGCGGATATACCCCCTCCCGATAACTTCAACACGTCGGGGGGTCGATATACCCCCTTCCGATAACTTCAACACGAGGGGGGGGGTCGAACATGAGAGGAAGAAGAGGATAAAAAAAGAAGAGGAAGAAGAAAAAAAGAGGAGAAGAAAGAATAGACTCCTCTATTCTTTCTTCTCCTCTTTTTTTCTTCTTCTTCCTCTTTTTTTATCGGAAACGAGGGTCGTCCAGGGTCGCCGAGCGGTAGAGGAAACCCTAAATAACAAGTATCGTCGGTGTGAGATACATGTGGCCGTCGGTGTCGGACAGTACATCCACGTCCCACAAGTGATGCGGGCTTCGACGCCCACGTCACTTGTGGGACGTGGATGTAGTGTCCGACACCGACGGCCACATGTATCTCACACCCACGATACTTGCTATTTAGGGTTTCCTCTACCGCTCGGTGACCTTGACGACCCTCGTTCCCGATAAAAAAAAGAGGAAGAAGAAGAAGAAGAAAAGAGGAGAAGAAAGAATAGAGGAGTTCTTACTCCTCTATTCTTTCTTCTCCTCTTTTTTGTTCTTCTTCCTCTTCTTTTTTTATCCTTGAAGCGTTGTCGAGGCCACCCCAAACCCTAGAGAAGCAGCGTCGATGCCACTAATTAATGTTAGTTCTACGTTTGCCACTAATATATCCATCTGTCATGTTTGAATAATAATTGCCATGTTGTAAATATTTGTAGAAACTATGGACACCGCCTGAGCCGAAGTACAAGAAGAATTGTTGTGGGACATAATCGCACGAGGAAGTGATGCTGTCTGCTGGTTGTTTCTCAACGACACCGATTGTGACGCCCCCGATTTAATCGTACACTAATCATACACACAAACGTGTACGATCAAGATCAGGGACTCACGGGAAGATATCACAACACAACTCTACAAATAAAATAAGTCATACAAGCATCATATTACAAGCCAGGGGCCTCGACATACAAGAGCTCGATCATAGACGAGTCAGCGGAAGCAACAATATCTGAGTACAGACATAAGTTAAACAAGCTTGCCTTAAGAAGGCTAGCATAAACAGGGATACAGCTCGAAAGAGGCGCAGGCCTCCTGCCTGGGATCCTCCTAACAACTCCTGGTCGTCGTCAGCGGGCTGCACGTAGTAGTAGGCACCTCCCGAGTAGTAGTAGTCGTTGTCGACGGTGGCGTCTGGCTCCTGGACTCCAACGTCTGGTCGCAGCAATCGGGTAGAAGGGAAAGGGGAAAAGAGGGAGAAAGCAACCGTGAGTACTCATCCAAAGTACTCGCAAGCAAGGAGCTACACTACATATGTATGCATTGGTATCAAATGGAATAAGGGTATCATATGTGGACCGAACTGCAGAATGCCGGAATAAGAGGGGGATAGCTAGTCTTATCGAAGACTACGCTTCTGGTAACCTCCGTCTTGCAGCAGGAGAAGAGAGTAGATGGTAAGTTCACCAAGTAACATTGCATAGCATAGTCCTAACCGATGATGCTCCCCTCGTCGCCCTGTGAGAGAGCGATCACTGGTTGTATCTGGCACTTGGAAGGGTGTGTTTTATTAAGTATCCAGTTCTAGTTGTCATAAGGTCAAGGTACAACTCCAAGTTGTCCTGTTACCGAAGATCACGGCTATTCGAATAGATTAACTTCCCTGCAGGGGTGCACCACATAACCCAACACGCTTGATCCCATTTGGCCGGACACACTTTCTTGGGTCATGCCCGGCCTCGGAAGATCAACACGTCGCAGCCCTACCTAGGCACAATAGAGAGGTCAGCACGCAGTTCTAAATCCTATGGCGTATGGGTCTGGGCCCATCGCCCTTTGCACACCTGCACGTTGCGAACGCGGCCGGTGAGCAGACCTAGCAACCTCTATTACAAAGGAAGTTGCGTTACGCGGCCCAACCCGGCGCGCGCCGCTCAGTCGCTGACGTCACGAAGGCTTCGGCTAATACCACGACGTCGAGTGCCCATAACTGTCCCCGCGTAGATGGTTAGTGCGTATAAGCCAGTGGCCAGACTCAGATCAAATACCAAGATCTCGTTAAGCGTGTTTAAGTATCCGCGAACGCCGACCAGGGCCAGGCCCACCTCTCTCCTAGGTGGTCTCAACCTACCCTGTCGCTCCACCACAAAGTAGCAGTCGGGGGCTGTCGGGAACCCAGGCCCACCTCTACCGGGATGGAGCCACCTGCCTCTTCAGCCCCCAACTCCGAACAGTACCACATGTAATGTAACAGTGTAAAGTATATAGTATATGCCCGTGATCACCTCCCGAAGTGATCACGTCCTAGTAGTATAGCATGGCAGACGGATTAGAGTGTAGGGCCACTGATGGAACACTAGCATCCTATACTAAGCAGTAGGATAGCAGGTAATGGTAACAACAGTAGTAGCAAGGATAGGCTATGCAGCAGTATAGGATTAACTGAAAGCAGTAACATGCTACACTACTGTAATGCAAGCAGTATATAGGAGAGTAGGCGATATCTGGTAATCAAGGGGGGGGCTTGCCTGGTTGCTCTGGCAAGAGAGAGTGGTCGTCAACACCGTAGTCGTACTGGCTAGCAGCGGCGTCGGTCTCGATGTCTAGCGAGAGAAGAGGGGGAAGAAACAATAAATATAATGCAAACAAATGCATGACGATGCATGACATGAAAAAGCGTGATGCTAGGTGTGCCCTAACGCGGTACGAGGTGGTACCGGTGAAGGGGGAAAACATTCGGGAACATATTCCCGGTGTTTTGCGTTTTCGGACAAATGAACCAGAGGGGGAAAGTTGCGTGTTCGGTATGCTAGGGACGCGTGGTGGACGAACGGGCCGCGTATCCGGGTTCGTCTCGTCGTTCTGAGCAACTTTCATGTACAAAGTTTTTCCATCCAAGCTACGGTTTATTTTATATTAATTTTAAAAGATTTAAATCATCTTTAGGATTTATTTAATTAATTAAATCAACATTATCCAGAATAGTGTTTGCTGACATCATCATGACGTCAGCAGTGTTGACTGGGTCAAACTGAAGTGTGGGTCCCACACGTCATAGACTATTTAGTTAGCAGTTTAATTAAACAAAGTTAATTAGGTTAATAATCTAATTAGTTTTATTAAACATGATTAATTTAGTTAATTAATTAAATAGTTAACATTTTATTAATTTATTTTTAATTAATTTAATTTTGTTTCTTTTTTAAACGTGCAGGGGCGTGGGCCCCACAAGTCATTGGCCCTAAGGCCATAGCGGGCATCGGGCGCAACGGGTGACGGGCACCAGCCTGTGCGAGTGCCCGCCCAGACCACAGGAGGGCGACGACCACCACAGGACGCCGGAGCAGCGCGGTGCGAACGCCGGTACGACGAGGTGAGGGGGACGGCCAGGGCTGTAGAGTGGCGGAGGGCGCAGGCATTAGATCCGCCGGGCGTGGGCGACGAACGGCGGGTGGTGGAGGAGCAGCTGCTGCAGCGACGAGTGGACGGCGGCAGGCGCAGCGGGGCGCTGGCGATGCGGCACCAGCAGGTAGCGCAAGCGGGGGAGGGCGCGGAGAAGGAGGAGCCGGGCGCATGGGTCGCGGGCAGCACGGGGGGAGGGGGGCTGCGAGGCGGGGCGCAGCGGCAAGCAGCAGAGGCGGGGCACGCGGCACGGCGAGCGAGCGGCGCACGACCAGGGCGCGGCC
>NC_057809.1:524678582-524685989 GCF_018294505.1 Triticum aestivum | reverse complement strand
ATCGGCTGGGCCGGCCTGATCCTGATTAGCCCCGAGGCCATCTGGGCCGTGGCCCAGCGGGGAGGGGGTTCTCTTTTATCTCTTTTTTATTTGTTTTACATTTTTGTTTTTATCTTTTTCTTATTTTCTTTTCTGTTTTCATTTAAAGTTTCTATTATTTTAGTTTTATAAAATACCAAGTTAGCACCTAAATTAGTATTACTAATTAGGCCTCTGCCATAATTATTTTGGCACACTACTAATTTAGTTATATTATTATAACTTTATAAAATGCATTAAATTAATTGTTTTGCCCTAAGCTTTGGCTATTTTAGTGAATTTAAATATTATAAGAAATGTTGGTTTCTCCACCATTAATATCCATGATTTACTTGTCACATTAAGAACATTTTTGTTTTGACTTTTGATAACTTTAATTGTTTGACTTGATTTTAAATTTGAAATTTGAACGGGATTTGAATCATCGCAAGATTAACAACAGTAATTATGGTGACGTGGCATCATTAGCGGAGGGTTACTATAGCATAACTATCCGGGCGTCACAATTCTCCTCCACTATAAGAAATCTCATCCCGAGATTTAGGAGGGGAAGTAATGGGGAAGGGATTTGGTTGTGAAATTCTAACGAATCTTCTCGAAGAAGTTAATCCCTTGCGTTGATATCTTCAATTCTTTATTCCAATGCATCATGATAAACTTGTCATCATTTCTTTGGGAACTCCATCGTACTTACGAAAGGATAAGGGGCAGCTCAGCTACGTCAGAATGCTTTTGAGGGAAAAATCTGTATAAGATTATCTCTCAAGCTGAACGTATGAAATACATCGAGAGTAAGGTACGAAGGTACAATAAGAGGTTCCAAGCGGATAGACAACCGTCGTTGCCTGAAACAGAGTGTGAAAGGGGTTTAGAGCAATGGGATTAAGTATTGTGTTTAATACCAGATTGGAAGATCACACGGAAGGTGACCCATGAATTACATACGAGGCCACGCACGAGAATTAACTTTGGAAACCGGGGGTGTACAAGAGAGTCAGGTTTCGATCCTGTGGAACTGTGGGTTATGGGCCCACCATGTGGTTAAAAGTAGGAAGGCCGTTGGCATCTTACTCGGTCATGATAGCAAGACATGTCAGAGGGTAGCCTGTCAGTTATGTTGGCAACAACGTTGGTACCAAGGGCGAGGAACGAAGAGAACCATTTTCCTGCTCGTTGAATGAGGAGGGCCATTAGGCAAACTTCCCGTCCATCGGTGGATACCAGAATGTCATCAACAATAGTAACAGGTTCTTACTGACAGAGTTGTACACCGAGGTGCTTACAAAAGCAGTGACTTATTACTGCTTAGATCATATAATCCTCAAGAAGGTTAAACAAAACAATGGAAAGGAAAAATGTGTTTAAACACATAATTCAGGGGTATATCCTTCTCAAAGACAAGCAAAGCATGATATCCATGACAAGATTTAATGTAGAAAACTCTTTAGGTAAGGGGAGAGAAATTTCATGACATTACCCATACAACGGTACTTGGATAATTGAGCAGGAAACCTTTAGGATTGGGCTTCCAATGTTCTTGTTGAAAATCGGAGTACCATAGACATGCTTCGAGATAGCATTGACATGGTCAAGAGGTGAAGATCAGACTTTGGAAACACAAAGGATCCATCAGGAACAACTTATAAAATAAGTCTTACAATTTCCTCATGGAAGAATGGTTAACCTTGCTGAAAAGTAAACTATAACAATAGGCCCTCCGGCCAGGTGTGCTAGGCATGATATCACCTTACTGGGTCATATAAAGACCAATGTTATAACTCTTAGAAAGATGTTCCAACCATCATATCTGACCGAGGTTCAGATTTGATTGGTGTCAGGATACCTCGGACTCAGTATGTCTGAGAAGAAAAAGGTGCAACACAAATTGATGAGATGACATTGTAAGATTCTCGGGAATTGAACTATGGAAGTAAGTTCCGAACCATGGGTTCATCATTAAACCAAGGAGAGGATGAGGAGGTGGCTGATGAAGTCAGCAACAATTCACCGAGAATTCCAAAAGATGGGTTTCCACAATTATGCGAACAAGGAAATAACATTAGTCCGATCAAATGATATAATGATGTATGCTTGAGGAAAACATACACAGTTAATCATTGATTGAAAGGTGCACCCGAAACATGGGCTTAGGTAGCATGATCAATGTTAGAATGGCGATTCGATAACCAATGGTCTAAGAATGAAATATCGACCATTAACTTCAAAGCAATAGGGTTGCTAGAAGTTTTAAAGTCGCACATCATAGTTTAATTGTCGGTTTTCCGGTTAGAAACAACACGGGACCAAGGAGTGAATGTATATGGCCAGAAGTATCACCTGTATCAAGATCTCTTAGGAGGTGATGAAATTCTCACGACTTTCTTGACATAAAAGATGGTAATACTTCCAAGGTAAAGAAGAACAACTATTGGGTAGCAAGGATCTCAAGGTATAACACAAAACACAGTCAAGTTTGTGTTGAACGGAAGGCAATAAAGTGGTCGATGATAACATGAATCATTGAGGGGCAAGGATGGTATTTCTCATCATGAATTCAATTGATATCCTGGAAGAACTCAAAATGTTGATGATGATCATGACAAATGTTTGTCGAGAGGTTTCATGAAGATGTAATTGATCAGCGACTGCATCAAGCAAAGGGACTAATGCAACAAAAGATTATTGGAGCCACAGATACGACACAAACTCGAGGTCAAGTTTGTTGTTCGAGGTGAAA
Source organism: Triticum aestivum (assembly GCF_018294505.1). Taxonomy (NCBI): domain Eukaryota; kingdom Viridiplantae; phylum Streptophyta; class Magnoliopsida; order Poales; family Poaceae; genus Triticum; species Triticum aestivum. The sequence goes on along the minus strand of NC_057809.1, from coordinate 524,683,213 downwards.
TGATAAGACGAGGAAAATCAACGTAAGATTAGCACACCATCGAAAATTGTGCTCCGGGAAGAAGGACCAGGAAGCACACCTAAAATTTAGCACAATAATGATATAGCCAAGCAGGCTAGGAATGACGTGATCGAGTTCAAACTCGTAAGTAATGAAGGTTACCAAGAGTTGTTTAATTTTGGTGCAGACTCGAGTTAGTTTCGGTGTCTTTGAGTGTTTAATAACTCACAGCCCGTGAAAAATTGGAATCAGTGAGAATGTAGCACTTGATGAAGAACTCATAAGAAGTTATGCAGTTTCGTGATAATCTCGAGATACCAGGGGGTAATACTCGACGAAGGATCAAAGTAAGGTTGGACTGGTGTATTGATCCACAAAAGACAAGTTCTTAAACTTTCCCGAGAAATGGGATCAAAGAAGAACATATGGTCGGAACCACAATTGCAAAGGATCAATTCACTGATACCAAGGGATATTATATCAAGGAAATAGTTATTATTACAAGAACCTTCCATGATAGGATCTACATCGTGTCCATGGGCATGAACACAAAGTTCAAGGTCGATTCCCACTTCTCCAATGCATAACCTTTCATTCACTTCTCATTTTCGAAAAAGTTGTAGTGTTGAAATTCTATCTGGCAAAAAAACCCAGAAGAGTAGGACTCGTGAAAACTTTCGAGTTCACACATATTAAGGAAGGCATAGGTTCAAGCCATTGGGGCTTCTTAGAACATATACCACAAACTTCAGGAGTAAATAATACAAGCTCAAAAGTAGAGCATGGTTGGCAAAGCAGAGGATACAATCTACCAAAGGCATTATGTATCCGAGAAAAGGCTCACAAGGTTATTGAATATGAGGGACACTGTCAGATAAAATCCAACAAGGGATCTGGTGGTCCATGAGGGATCTGATGTGAGCATCGGTACTCAACCAGAAGAAGAAGAATGCAAGGAGATCAGATGATAGAAACAACTGACTAATTCAAAGCTTAATTGCAAAGGAATTATGAATTCCAAGTCAAGGGATTAGAAGCAAACGCTCTGATAAAAGATGGATAAGTTGAATAGCCTTAGGGGTACAATCAACGACAATTTGATTGGTCGAGATCCAGCTCATGTTTAAAATGACGTCTGGGCCAGAAGGATGAATTCTAGGATTCGACTGAGGAATGCGAGCATCCTCAACATATTGAATCAACGGACTTAAGATAATAAAGACAAAGGATGTCAATAAGATCATGAGACTTATGGGATTAACCATAATGCAAACAAGCAAGAATTTCAAGATCAATAGGCTGCTCAGGATTTTCGAAAGATTGAATGGTATTTCGAAGACTTTTGTGAAATACATGAATCAACTGGGGATGAGCGGACATTTAGTAAGTGCGAGGAATTATCCATAGGGGTATTAATGCAGAAAAGAGCTGTAAGCAGTAGACACAAAGCATTCTCGAAATATCGGGTATCCGTAATAACAAGGGCAACTGGGTACGAAGGTATAAGCGACAAGTGTAAGTAGTTATCCTTAAGGATTCATAGGTGATAGGGAATTGCAAAAGCGACGGGCACAAGGTCTCGAGAGAACATCGGTGAGTAACTTCGAAATCTTCTGGTGCAGCAGGCGATCATCTGTAATAAGTGGCTCTCCAGGAGAAATTTGTTACGAGAACCTAATGTTAGAGTTTTAGCAAATTCATTTAACCCGAAGAGAAGAGTGTTCAGAGTCCCAGAGTAAAGGTCGAGGAGTAAAAGATCCTAGTAACACCCAATGGCGACGTGGGCCCGTAAGACACACAGCCAAGTTAGTAAAAGGTTTTGCAATGTCTAGACTCGACTTCGGCCAAGGAGTGTGGAAGGGGGATTCCTACAGGCAGTCGGCTCTGATACCAACTTGTGACGCTCCCGATTTAATCGTACACTAATCATACACGCAAACGTGTATGATCAAGATCAGGGACTCACGGGAAGATATCACAACACAACTCTACAAATAAAATAAGTCATACAAGCATCATATTACAAGCCAGGGGCCTCGAGGGATCGAATACAAGAGCTCCTTCATAGACGAGTCAGCGGAAGCAACAATATCTGAGTACAGACATAAGTTAAACAAGCTTGCCTTAAGAAGGCTAGCACAAACAGGGATACAGCTCGAAAGAGGCGCATGCCTCCTGCCTGGGATCCTCCTAACTACTCCTGGTCACCGTCAGCGGGCTGCACGTAGTAGTAGGCACCTCTCGAGTAGTAGTAGTCGTCGTCGACGGTGGCGTCTGGCTCCTGGACACCAACATTTGGTCGCAGCAATCGGGTAGAAGGGAAAGGGGAAAACAGGGAGAAAGCAACCGTGAGTACTCATCCAAAGTACTCGCAAGCAAGGAGCTACACTACATATGTATGCATTGGTATCAAATGGAATAAGGGTATCATATGTGGACCGAACTGCAGAATGCCGGAATAAGAGGGGGATAGCTAGTCTTATCGAAGACTACGCTTCTGGTAACCTCCGTCTTGCAGCAGGAGAAGAGAGTAGATGGTGAGTTCACCAAGTAACATCGCATAGCATAATCCTAACCGATGATCCTCCCCTCGACGCCCTGTGAGAGAGCGATCACTGGTTGTATCTGGCACTTGGAAGGGTGTGTTTTATTAAGTATCCAGTTCTAGTTGTCATAAGGTCAAGGTACAACTCCAAATCGTCCTGTTACCAAAGATCATAGCTATTCGAATAGATTAACTTCCCTGCAGGGGTGCACCACATAACCCAACACGCTCGATCCCATTTGGCCAGACACACTTTCCTGGGTCATGCCCGGCCTCGGAAGATCAACACATTGCAGCCCTACCTAGGCACAATAGAGAGGTCAGCACGCCGGTCTAAATCCTATGGTGTAGGGGTCTGGGCCCATCGCCCTTTGCACACCTGCACGTTGCGAACGCGGCCGGTGAGCAGACCTAGCAACCTCCATTACAAAGGAAGTTGCGTTACGCGGTCCAACCGGCGCGCGCCTCTCAGTCGCTGACGTCACGAAGGCTTCGGCTGATACCACGACGTCGAGTGCCCATAACTGTCCCCACGTAGATGGTTAGTGCGGATAAGCCAGTGGCCAGACTCAGATCAAATACCAGGATCTCGTTAAGCGTGTTTAAGTATCCGCGAACGCCGACCAGGGCCAGGCCCACCTCTCTCCTAGGTTGTCTCAACCTACCCTGTCGCTCCACCACAAAGTAGCAGTCGGGGGCCGTCGGGAACCTAGGCCCACCTCTACCGGGATGGAGCCACCTGCCCCTTCAGCCCACTACTCCGAATAGTACCACAGGTAATGTAACAGTGTAAAGTATATAGTATATGCCCGTGATCACCTCCCAAAGTGATCATGGCCCAGTAGTATAGCATGGCAGACGGACAAGAGTGTAGGGCCACTGATGGAACACTAGCATCCTATACTAAGCAGTAGGATAGCAGGTAATTGTAACAACAGTAGTAGCAAGGATAGGCTATGCAGCAGTATAGGATTAACTGAAAGCAGTAACATGCTACACTACTCTAATGCAAGCAGTATATAGGAGAGTAGGCGATATCTGGTGATCAAGGGGGGGGAGGCTTGCCTAGTTGCTCTGGCAATAGAGAGTGGTCGTCAACACCGTAGTCGTACTGGGTAGCAGCGACGTCGGTCTCGGTGTCTAGCGAGAGAAGAGGGGGAAGAAACAATAAATATAATGCAAACAAATGCATGACGATGCATGACATGACAAAGCGTGATGCTAGGTGTGCCCTAACGCGGTACGAGGTGGTACCGGTGAAGGGGGAAAACATCCGAGAACGTATTCCCGGTGTTTCGCGTTTTCGGACAAATGAACCGGAGGGGGAAAGTTGCGTGTTCGGTATGCTAGGGATGCGTGGCGGACGAACGGGCCGCGTATCCGGGTTCGTCTCGTCGTTCTGAGCAACTTTCATGTACAAAGTTTTTCCATCCGAGCTACGGTTTATTTTATATTAATTTTAAAAGATTTAAATCATTTTTAGGATTTATTTAATTAATTAAATCAATATTATCCAGAATAGTGTTTGCTGACGTCATCATGACGTCAGCAGTGTTGACTGGGTCAAACCGAAGTGTGGGTCCCACACGTCATAGACTGTTTAGTTAGCAGTTTAATTAAACAAAGTTAATTAGGTTAATAATCTAATTAGTTTAATTAAACATGATTAATTTAGTTAATTAATTAATTAGTTAATATTTTTATTTATTTATTTTTAATTAATTTATTTTTTTCTTTTTTTAAACATGAAGGGTGTGGGCCCCACATGTCATTGGCCCTAAGGCCATAGCGGGCATCGGGCGCAACGGGTGACGGGCACCAGCCTGTGCGAGCGCCCGCCCAGACCACAGGAGGGCGACGACCATCATAGGACGCCGGAGCGGCGTGGTACGGACGCCGGTACGGCGCGGTGAGGGGGGCGGCCAGGGCTGTAGACTGGTGGAGGGCGCGGGCGTTAGATCCGCCGGGCGTGGGCGACGAACGGCGGGCGGTGGAGGAGCAGCTACTGCAGTGGCGAGTGGACGACGGCAGGCGCGCTGGGGCGCTGGCGATGCGGCACCAGCCGGCAGCGCAAGCGGGGGAGGGC
>NC_057809.1:524669272-524678159 GCF_018294505.1 Triticum aestivum | reverse complement strand
GGGGCAATGAGGGTCCGGGTGGTCGACGGGGACGAAGCAGGCCGACGAGCAGGTCCGGCGAGGACGAGCTCCGGGCGCGGGGCGGCGTCGAGCGCCACGGCGACCTCCTCCTCTCGATCCCGATCCAATCGGGGGAGAGGGGGGAGGATATATTTTGCGCGGGAGGGGGGGTGTCGGTGGGGTTTTCCCCGAGTGGGGGGGTTATGGAGGAGGGCGTGGGGCACTGGCTGGGCCGGCCTGATTAGCCCCGAGGCCATCTGGGCCGTGGCCCAGCGGGAGGGGTGGTTCTCTTTTATCTCTTTTTTATCTGTTTTACATTTTTGTTTTTATATTTTTTTCTTATTTCCTTTTTGTTTTTCATTTAAAGTTTCTATTATTTTAGTTTTATAAAATACCAAGTTAGCATCTAAATTAGTATTACTAATTAGGCCTCTGCCATAATTATTTTGGCACACTACTAATTTAGTTATATTATTATAACTTTATAAAATGCATTAAATTAATTGTTTTGCCCTAAGCTTTGGCTATTTTAGTGAATTTAAATATTATAAGAAATGTTGGTTTCTCCACCATTAATATCCATGATTTACTTGTCACATTAAGAACATTTTTGTTTTGACTTTTGATAACTTTAATTGTTTGACTTGATTTGAAATTTGAAATTCGAACGGGATTTGAATCATCGCAAGATTAACAACAGTAATCATGGTGACGTGGCATCATTAGCGGAGGGTTACTGTAGCGTAACTATCCGGGCGTCACACCGATGGTCTGGAAGTAGCTGGCTATGATAATGATGGCTTCGGTGACCTAATGCCGGTGCAAGAAGGAGACCGTGAGGACGACTCCGGTGACACAATGCCGATGCAAGAAGGAGACCGTGATGATGTCTGCGGTGACCGAACCAAGTCCGGCCAGGTAAATATATTAGTTAAGCTTCTGCTGACTAGCTAATTGATGCATTCATTGTTTTGGTATGTACACATATTAATTAAGTCTTTGTTATTTTTTCTAGCCCTCCTGATCGAGCACAACTTCGGTAAAGAGACGAGGCCCGAAGAGAAAGTTGAGCTCGGATGAAAAGTTTGAGATCATAGCAATCGCACCCGACGGCCAACCGATTGAACCCCTCCGGACAAAGAGCGCATTTGTTGCTCAGTGCGGGGTTTTGGTTAGGGACAAGATCCCGATCAGCATCCAGCAATGGTAAAGCCGGCTACAGAAGACCCTGAGGTGTCTTATGTCAATGATATGCAGAAATATGATCTTTGGACTGAGCTGAAGTCAAATTTCACCCTACCGCCAGAGGATAATCCAGAGAAGCCAGTTAAAGAGCAATTAACCAAGTCTTTTGCTCTTAAGAGGATGGCAGAATTATTCAGGAGGTGGAAGAAAGAGCTGAATAAGTTTGTCAAAAATAAAGAGACACCAGAATTCAAGGGCAGATATGAGAAGATCAGATATCACTGGCCCGCATTTGTGGCCCACAAGACATCGGAAAAGAGTAAGAAGATGTCGGTGACAAACAAGCAAAATGCTGTGAAAGAAGAAGCATCACCATCGCACGGGGTCAGGTGGCTACCTCGCAGACCGGCCTAAGTGGGCCAAGATTGAGAATGATCTGGTTGATAAAGGGATCGAACCAGAGACAATTAACTGGCCAGACCGTTGCCGGACTTGGTTCTTTGGGGTTGGCGAAACCTTGGACCCTGTATCAGGGAAGTGCATTTGGACGGACGAGCAAATGGAAATACCAGTCAAGAGTCTTAAGCACTATATCGAAGCAGCGCAGCAAGGGACGTTCTATCCAGACAGAGAGAACGACGAGCTCGTAATGGCCCTCGGGAATCCTGAGCACCCTGGACGGACACGAGGCATGCCAGGCTCCATTCCGTGGACGGCTGGGTTTCCGGACGCAGCTGGTTACAAATGCCACGAGAGGAGGAAGAAAGTGGAGCAGACCCAACTGCAGGCGCTGCACGCTAGGGTACAAGCGATAGAGAAATGAGAAGCAAATCGCAGCAAACGAACTGCCGAAGCTTCCCCCGAAGCTACCCCGCCATCTTAGCGGAGAAGCAGCGTGGCTTCCACCGAGTTGCTTCAGCCGGAGCATGTCTTGACGGCTCCTGCCAGCTATCCCGTGGATGCTATCATGGAGTCTCAAAATTGCCACCTTATAACGCAATGGATTAATATGAAGGTCAAGGCGGCTGTTGGCTTGTTTTTCCTACTGAACCCGGTGCAACTTTTCACTGCCGGCCGATCCCAGAAGGATATGCTAGGGTGATGGTGGATGAAATAACGGAGGGATTTGAGGACCTCCAGCTTGACCACCCTACCGGTGAAGGGGAGACTTGGCTGGGTTCTGCTCTGAAGACTCCATGCCTATGGCGGAAGGAGCTCATCAACCTTCCAAACTGGACGCCTCCGCCTCCTCCTCCTCCTCCGGCGAGTCAGGGCACTCCGCCTCCTCCACCGCCTCCTCCGCAGGCGAGTGACGATCAGGGCACTCGGTCGGCTCCTTCTCCGGCGCGTGGCGGCACTCCGCCTCCTTCTCCGCCTGTGTCGGCGCGCCCGAGCAGCCAGCCTCCTCCTTCTCCGCCTCGTCAGCAAGGGCGGAAGAGACCTGCCGCCGCTCCGGCGCGTCGTAGTCCTTCTCCTCCGCCTCGTAAGCAAGTAAAGAAGACAACCGCTCCGTCTGCTCTGCCGGCATCTAGCAGTACAGTCAGAGGCGGGAGGACATACAGATTCGGTCCTTCTCTGAAGACTTCAGAGAAGTTACCATACGAGAGGACCCCGGAGGAGAACGCCGAGATCGCGCGAGAAGAAGTGAGGAACTTCTTTGAAGGGGTGAAAGCAAAGAAACATCCACCTCCGGAGGAGAAGGTAGATCCGGTGAAAGCGAAGCGCACTCTGGCTGCCCTGACAAAACCACCCAAGTCTCAGCCGAAAGGAAACTATGAGCGCATTATTGGAAAGGAATTTGCCGAAGCAGAGCGGTCGGGAAGTACTGTCAGTGATCAAAGGCTGAAAGAACGACGATCTAGGAAACAAATTTCCCAGCTCGACGAACAAGCGAAGCAATCGTGCCCCCCGCTCAAGGTGCCTAGCGACATCGTCGCTAATGATCCGAGGATGGTGCCCGGTTATAGCAATCTTGGAGATTACCTACCCGACGATGTACATTATGATTTCATGGAGGTGCAGATACAAAGATACGAGTACGGGAAGCCTCACGTCAAAGATGAAAGATCTCTATCAACGATGATGCGAAGATTGCATGATTGGTACTTGAAAATCTGCAGAGAGTCTGGGGGGAGGAGTACTTTGTATGTGAGAGTTAAAAAGGAGCATGACCTCGTTGGAATTGATCTGTTGCCTGTTCCATTTGAGGAGTTCTTTCAGTTTTTCAATCAATTGGCCCTTGATAAAGCAATGGTCACCTGCTACTGTCTGTAAGTAGTACTACTTATGTCATTAAGTCTCTCTATATAGCTCATCTCTTTCATTGCATGTATTTATAATTATCCTCACTATATTATGAAGATTGAAGATCGTCGAATTGAAGAAAAGACAAATCGGTGATATTGGGTTCATTAACACAAATATCATAGATGCAACTCAGGTTAAATTTCATGCTGCAGATACCGAGGCCAACTTGCTACGATCGTTGGTAATAAATGGAAACAAAGATATAATACTCTTTCCTTACAACTTCAAGTGAGTGTTACTGTCTTGTGCGTATTCGGTTTCCCTTATATATTAGTCAAGGTTATAGTGATGTAGTTGATGAGTTATGCATGTGTGTGCAGTTTCCACTATATTCTCCTAGAGAATAAGCTTGAGCCGGGACTAGTAACCGTCTTAGACTCAAGACGAAAAGATCCCCAGGACTATGCGGACATGACTCAAATGCTCGAGAAGTAAGTTAAATCGATCATTATCCACCATATCAGCAACTTTGTTCATTTCCTGATATATCAAGTAATTGTTTTCTTTGTCTGGCAGGGTTTGGAAAAAATTCACCCAAAAAGCCCCAGGACTCCCGAAGAAGCTGCAATTTAGACACCCGAAAGTAAGTACTATAGTAGCATGTTCCGCGCATCTCCTATTGATTCAAGCGCTAGTTTCATCAATACCATTTGGCATTCTTGCTTATCAGTTTGATTGACCTCTATTTCTTGTAAAGTGGTTGTGGCAGGAATAAGGGAATGATTTCTGTGGATACTACGTGTCACATCCTAGTTAGCCATGCATTAGAGTGTTGCATCATGTTTACTCTTTCATCAGAAACCTGAAATGGGGATGACAGAACCCCCAGTCCCCTCTGAAACCAACTAGGGTTTACTAAAAATATTTTCAATGAACCTGAAATGCCCTTCTAAAATGCCCATCATTTTTTGTCTTGGTTCAGAACCTCTGCCAAAAGTGGTGCACATTTTCCTAGGCCATCTTAGGGTTTTGAATTAAATCATAAATATTTGAATTTGGGCATTTAAAATTATATAAAATATTTAAATGCTCAAATAACTCCAAACTAAAATGTTTCATGTTGGAAATAATCCAACTATGGACCAGGAGTAGTTTGGTGATTTTAGGAGTAGCCTAAGTATTTTATTTAATTCAACAAAGTTGCAGAAGTATTAAAAAAAACAGAAAACAGAAGAAATGTAAAAGGCTTACCTGTCGCCCAGCACCCGGCCCACCTGCCGGCCCAGCCCAGCACCGCGCCAGCGAGCTGCTTGCCGGCCAGGCAGGCAGGCAGGTGCTCGACGGCGAGCACCGCATGGGTGCCACGCACCTGCTCGCCGCCTCGCCGCCTCCCTCGCTCGGCTAACGCCGTGAATCGGCCTCCCTATCTCCCCCGAACCTCCCAGACACCCCCTCTCCTCTCCAGCTCCTCTCCCTCGCTCTCCCACACCATGGCCGACGCCATCGCCGCCACCCCCTCGCCGTAGCCACGCCCTCCGTCAACCCCACGCCGTGCCGCCGTGTCCAGGAGCTCCGCCGCCGTCCACTTCATCAAGCTAGCCGAGCCCCGTGTGCTCGTGCGGCCCGAGACCACCGCACCGACCTCGCCTGAGATCCCCTTCAACGCCGTCGCCGCCTCAGCTCGTCCCCGACCCCGCCGGTGGCCTCTACGGGAGCGCTGTGAGCCTAGCTACCCCTCCGACCCTCCCTCTCTCTTTCCCGAGCCATGTAGCCACTGCACGAAGATCACACGCACGCACCGCCGCGGATCTCGTCGCCGACGTGCTCCCGGCCATCCTCCGGCCAACCCGCGGTGTCCAACGCACTCACCACGCTGCGTTAGGCCCAACCGTGCACGTCACGCACCTCCCCGCACACCCTAGCGTCAAGTTCGTCTTCGGCCGAACCCCGGTGGCCACCAAAGTCGTCGCCGGCGCCAACTCCGGCCACCCCGACCCCAACGGACTCCACCAAGAGCTGCGGCTCGACCTCAGCTCCTCTCCGGTGGCCTCCGCGGCTCGTTTGGTTGCCGGAACGGCAAAAATCACTTCCGCCGCCGCGTCGGGCTCGCCGGCGGCTAAACACCGGTGCAGCCGACCCGGGTTTGACCACGGGTGGGCCCTGGTTGACTCCCCTGAGTCAATGACAGGTGGGGCCCAGCCCTGTTAATTAAACAGGTTTAGTTTTAATTAAACTCTAATTAATTTAATCACCTTGACATGCGGGACCCACTGTCAGGTTTGACCCGGACGTGTTCCGTTGACCTGCTGACGTCACACTGACGTCAGGCTGACGCAATAATTGATTTTCTGGAATTATTCTAATATAGGAAATTCCAGAATATAATTTAAACTTCAAAAATTCATAACTTTTATTCTGTAACTCCAAATCAGACAAATTATATATGAAAAATGATCAGAAAAATCCAATCTATCCATCTGTACTATTTTCATGCATGACTAAACAAGTTAACTTGATGTTTAATGCAGAACAAGGAAAAGCACTTTAAAAGGCCATGTTTGAGTTTGAAATTGGAATCTTTGATTCAAATTGGTGCAAACCCTTCTGGTCTTAGTTGCATTAGCCCAACACACTCATATTGCTATGTTTCATGCATGCATCATATTGTTGCACATTGTTTGGTGATGGTTGTGTACCGGTGTTCTTTGCGGCAGGTTCTGCCCCCGAGGAGTACCGTGATTACCCTAACGAAGAACCGTATCAGTGCATCGAACCATCAGGCAAGCAACCAACCATTTGATCATATCGATACAATCCCATGTTCTCGCTCCTGCTCTCTTTTACTGCATTAAGACAACGCGTTTCAAACTGCTGTGTGCTACGGTAGTTGAACCCATTTCCTCTGCATGACCTGTCATTGCCACAGTAACTAGATGAAACCCACTAGCATGTGTAGGAGTTGATTGAGCCATATGTATGTGTTGTTCCTACCTTGCTATGCCTGCTATGCTTAGAGTCGTGTCAGGTCTGGTTCATCTGGGTGATGGCTAGAGTGAAATGATTATGTCAGTAATGAGAGTGGTGTGGTGAACACGATTTGGTAAAGGTATCGATGAGAGGCCATGTAGGAGTACATGGTGGGTTGTTTCATTGAAGCCGACCTTAAGCACTGAGATCTGTATGTGTGATTTAAGATACAGCTACTACCATGCATTGGGCCCTGAAATATGACCCCGCTCGACTTCTTATTCACCCTAGCTCTCTGTCCAGGAGTTGCACGTAGTTTCTGGTGTTTGTAGCCTACTGGAGGCCGTGGACAGCGCTAACCGTAGGGGTGGGCTGTGATGCGGTAGGTACGTGGCACGGTGTACCAAATACCCGTTAGGTATCTCGGGAACCCTGTTCACATCGTTCGGGGCCGTATGGGAAATCTCGGTCGGACTCCCTGCGGATGGAACCTGGATAGACGATAAACCTGGACTAGAGGCTTAAGTGTTTAGGTAGGTCGTGGTCTACACCCACGTCGGCTTTCGCTTGAAGTCTGCCGAGCACATGTCGTGTGCAGACGCTAAGTGGTGGAAACATGTATGAAGAAGTACACCCCTGCAGGGTTAACATGATCTATTCGAATAGCCGCGTCCGCGGTAAAGGACTACTTGGTTGCCTATACAGTTCATAGACAAGTAAATGGAAACTACTAAAAGCCTCAAGATAAGTGTGAGTGCCGAGGATGGCTCTTCCGTAGGAAGACGGAGGTGGATCCTCGGTAGTGTATTGAAGTGGTGATTAGTGGACTCGTGTGCGCAAAACCATTTCAAGTTGGAGTCTCGTAGGTTAGCCTAGCCAAGAGTCAAAGCTGGCTTGCTGCAATAACTCCACCAACCCTTCTTGATAATATGCATGTATGTAGGATCTGATGTAAGTCTTGCTGAGTACCTTTGTACTCATGTTGCTATAATTTATATTTTTACAGAAGACGCTGCAACCCCTTCTGATGGGTTCTACGTAGACGTTGACATCAATGAGTAGGCTAAGACCCAGGTGGTGGTCCTGAGCTTGTGAAGGACCACGTAGTATAGCTAGGCTTTCCAAGCCTCTTTTATTTTACTAGTTGTCTGTACTCAGACAAGTTACTTCCGCTGCTGGTTTGTATGACTGTATGACTTGAATGCTGGGTCGTGTGACCCGTACCTCCGTGTATGTTATGTATGGCTCTTTGAGCCTTAAATAAAGTACTTGTGTCGTAGAGTCATGTTGTGATGCCTTATTGTATTGCACATATCGAGCATATTGTGTGTATGATTGAAATGCTTGGTATGTGTGGGATCTAACTATCTAGTTGTTTATCTCTAGTAGCCTCTCTTAACGGGAAATGTCTCCTAGTGTTACCGCTGAGCCATGGTAGCTTGCTACTGCTCTGGAACACTTAGGCTGGCCGGCATGTGTCCTTCCTCGTTCCGGTGTCTGTCCCTTGGGGGAAATGTCACGCATTGAGTACCGGAGTCCTGTTAGCCCGCTACAGCCCGGTTTATTGGAGTCCTGCTAGCCCAGTGCTACAGCCCGGACCCACTTGCTGTTGACCGACACGTTCGAGGCTGGGTCATGAATGCATGTCCCTGTAAGTCTGTGCCACTTTGGGTTTACGACTAGTCATGTCAGCCCGGGCTCCTTATCATATGGATGCTAGCGACACTATCATATACGTGAGCCAAAAGGCGCAAACGGTCCCGGGCAAAGGTAAGGCGACACCCGTGGGGATACCGTGCGTGAGGCCGCAAAGTGATATGAGGTGCTACAGGCTAGATCGATGTGACATCGAGTCGGGGTCCTGACACTACGTTTGCGAGTCCATCCGCCACACGACCTGTGAGCGGGGCTACTCTGACGAACAATATGAAGTGCGTAAATAACAACATTCACAATTTTATTTTATTACCATCATTTGTGTTGAGTTTCATTCATTCATATATATATGTATTGACCCCCTTCTTCAAATTAGATGTTTCGGAAGCGGGATGAACTCCTAGCACCAGCTCGCATGAGAGCAATTCAAGAGTAATTGGCGGCATTCTTTTTTGACCATGTGATCGCTGAAGACGGAGAATACTATGTGGACCATGAGTCCGTATGTTAGGAGATTATATTTGTAAGAGATAATTATTGTATATATGTAGCCGGTAGTGTCGGATAGATATACGAGAACTTGTTGTTCGACCAATCTCTCGGAGAAGGAGAGGTGGTCGATATCACTTCTCTCTGTATGCATATATGTTCATGACGATCTTCTGTTTCCTTCGTTTGCTTACTAGCTAGCTAGCGTGTCTAGTCCTCTCTATACGTATGTATTGTACGTAGCATCGACCAAGCATGGACATAGAAGAGGACACTTCTCTCTATTAATTATAGCTAGCTAACACAATATATGAAACACCTAAATTAACCCCCCAAAACCCCC
>NC_057809.1:524666231-524668990 GCF_018294505.1 Triticum aestivum | reverse complement strand
GACACGTGGATGCCTATTGGTCCCGGTTGGTGCCACCAACCGGGACCAAAGACCCTCCTGCCTGGGCTCCGTGCACAGGCCACGTGGAGGCCCATCTGTCCCGGTTCTGGATTGAACCGGGACTAAAGGGACATGGCATTAGTACCGACCCTTTAGTCCCGGTTCAGGAACCGGGACAAAAGGGCCTTACGAACCGGGACAACAGGCCCTTTTTCTACTAGTGTGAGTTTATTGGACCCCCTCACATTTTCAGTGAAAGTTTGAATATACATTGATGTAATTAAATATAGGTTATATGTAGAAAAGATGGTATCACTGAAAACTTCATTCAAACATGAATCTGACAATATAATTTTTGTGACATATTATTTATATTTTGCAAATTAAATCTACAGTGAAAGTTTAACCCAAACTATAAACAGGCCTAACAAACTTGGATGGATGTAATAGCAACTAAAAATCCATGCATCCATGCACACAAGTCAAGTGTAATTATCTTTCCATCTACAAGAAACATTACAAAATTGCCTTGGCTTAATAAAAGTTGGGGCGGGGGCGACCCCTTTCTTTCAAAAAAAAAAGAAACATTACAAAATTGACTACTATTGGGTGTTACACGGTTTTTGTATGATTCATGACTGACACTAGTCACCAGATGGCAGGCCTGGTAACCTATAAAAAAAGCAGCAGACAAGCAACACGTCTGATACTAGTCTACCGTTGAAGGATCTAAAGGCTAGTTGAACAACAAAAGGTAGGATCACTATATGGTACGTATAGCAATAAACAACATATAGCATTTTTATATTTTTGACTTGCATATAGCCTTTTTTGGGCATAACCTACTCTTTATTAACTAATAAAAGGGTGATGAATACAAAGCCCCTGCAGACAAAGAAAACGCATAGCCAGCCCAGTTATGTATTTGGTGTTTGAAGCCTTGTTTTCATGAGCAAAGCGAACCTCCTCTAAGGATTTTGCTCTTTCTTCAATCTCCTCCATAAGGACCTTTACCTTTGGATCTCAGGTTCTTCATGACTGTGACACAATCACTCGCGAACATGATTTATTTTACATAAGCTCAAATTGCTAGCTAGGGAAAGAGCCTCCCTATATGCAAGGGCTTGAGTGTCTCATATTCATCTAGCCCCTCAAACAGGAGCGTAGAAGCTCCAAGGTATGTTCCATTTATATCCAATGCTACCACATAAGCTACTCTTGACCTAGTGTTCGTTGCTACCGCCGCATCACCATTGATCTTTGCTATCGCCGCATCACCATTGATCTTTGCAAACTCACAAGGTGTCTCTATCCATCAAGGATGCTCATAAGCAGCCCTTTGCGAGTGTTCGGGAGTGGCCATCTCTAGATCAACAAGGAAGCGATCCACTAAATATTTTATTGACAACCAATGATACTAGGTATAAAACAATTGTAGTTTGTGATGTACCAATTATGTTCTAGCTACCCATATCTCACCCCCACCCCCCTCCTTCCCTATGCCTATATCCTGGCTCCGCCCTTGCATAGTACATTTTTTTTCGAGAAAACTTTCGATCTATTCATCTTCAATCATGGCAATACAACGAACACAAGAAATAATAAAAATTATATCCAAATCTGTAGACCACCTAGCGACGACTACAAGCAATTAAGCGAGCTGAAGGTGCGTCGTTGTCATCGCCCCTCCCTTGCTGGAGCCGGGCAAACTTGTTGTAGTAGATAGTCGGGGAGTCGTGGTGCTAAGGCTCCATAGGACCAACGCACTAGAGCAACAACCGCCGCCAATGAAGAGCAGCGTAGATCGAAAGGATCCAACCTGAAGACACATAAATGTAGGCGAACTATGACCAGATCCGAGCAAATCCATCAAGGGTAGATATGCCGGAGACATACCTCCACACGCGCACCTATGATTCTAGACACACCATCAAGACGGAGGTTGTGCGGGGAGAACCTTATTCTATCTTCACGGAGCTGCTACCGTTTCGTCTTCTCGAGCAGCACATCAATCCTAACAAAACTCAAAAAAACATTTAAAAACAAACCCCTCTGGCCGGCAAAGGCCGGATCCACCGTGTCGCCATGGCCCTATTGCCACCGGAGACGAGGCGGACCGGTGGCGACGCCCATGGAAAGCAAGGTAACCCTGCATAGTACACTCTAACAGAGTGTCTCCATCAGAAGCGATACATAGCTTTTGCACACAAATAGATGCCGATGCGCGGTATGCAATTGGGTTGTTAAATCGTAGAAAGACCCATGAGATGTGATAATGGGCCTGGCCTATTAAACAGAAACGAAGAGTCGCCCAAAGAATACATGAACAGCGAGATGAGTAGTATCCTACCGTGACAGTGATGGCCTCGTAGTACCATCAAAGTGGGCTTTAGTTCAGATGGAATATTTTTCTCGGCCATCTTTTGGTGGATAATCTTTGCCTCATCATTTTGCCTTGGCCTTCTACTTAGTAATCAACAATCCTGCTTGAAAAAAAAAACTGCTTGCACATATGCATCGATATTCTCAATATTCCCCTGAAAGCAAAGCATGGCAAATACTTTATCCATTCACAAATATAAGATGATCTAACATTTTTCTGAACTGGATGTATATACAAATTTTAGTGTATTTGTCCACTCATTTTAGTTTATATGTAGTCCATACTAAAATATGCAAAAGATCTTGTATTCGTGAACAGAGGAAGTACCATTTTCCACATGATTTTTTCTGTCGGCACCATCCACTTATTCCTCTCC
>NC_057809.1:523446731-523447247 GCF_018294505.1 Triticum aestivum | reverse complement strand
CTTTCTTCTTCTCCCTCCCTCCTCCTCCTTCTACTCTTCTTCTTCTTCTGAATTAAAACTAAAACTAATCTAAAATAAACTAAACTAAAAATAAAACTAAAACTAATCTGAAAATAAAACTAAAGTAAAACTATAACTAAAACCAAGGTTTAGGGTTTCCTCTTCCTCTTCTTTTCTTTCTTCTTCTCCCTCCTCCTCTTCCTCCCTTCTCCCCTCTTCTTCTTCTTCTTCTTCTACTTCTTCTTCTTCCCCTTCTACATATTCTAGCACTAAAACTAAACTGAATCTAACACTAAATCTAACACTAACACATATGTAGCACTAAATCTAACACTAACAATTAAACAACAACAAAAAAGAAAAAAACGGAAAAAAATAACTCACCGGAGCAGATGGGGGCCGCGGTTTCGCAGGGCAGGGTGGCGGTGGCGACGGCGGCTGCGGGGCTCCGGGGCGGTGGAGCTCAGGGGGGCGGTGAGCAGCGGCGCCGAGCCGGCAGGGAGGCGGGGGCGATGG
>NC_057809.1:523411406-523446499 GCF_018294505.1 Triticum aestivum | reverse complement strand
GGCAGCGGGGTGGTGGGGCGATGGGGCAAGCGGCGGCGCATGGTGGGGGCGGCGCTGGGTGGCGGGGGCGGCGGTGGTGGCTGTGTTTGTCGGGGAGGAGAGAGGGAGAGAAACAGAGAGATGGAGGGGGAGTGGGGATCAGCCGCTAGTTAGGTTAGTTCTTTGCCGTCCGCCCCACCTTTGTCGTCCGCTTTTTTGTCTTTGCCGTCCGCTAGCAGACGGTAAAGAAGGGGGCTGTTAAGTTTTTTTAATTAGCTCGTTAGTGGGGGACACCTCTATCTTTGCCGTTAGCCAGCTGACGGCAAAGATTCTTTGCCATCCGCTAGCGGACGGCAAATAACTGGCTGACGACAAAGACCTTCTTTGCCATCAACTAGTTCTTTGTCGTCTGTTTTCTGTAAGCGGACGGCAAAGACCTTCTTTGCCGTCAGGCAGCGGACGGCAAAGAATTGACTGACGGCAAATAAGCTAATTCCAGTAGCGTAGGGTTAGTGTTCGTTCTAATAATTCCTAGTCAGGACCTGACAATTGATTTTGAATGACCTACATATGTTTGTGCCATTATTTTCTTCAAGATTGGTGTGTACATAGACGACTGTGCTTAAAAATTGAACCATAATCTCTGGATATGTATAAATAAATGGCCATAAATTCCTAATCCTACTTCACAGCATGTAATCATTGATTTGATGCCAAATTTGTTTTACGTGTTGTCTAACGATGTGGACAACAAGGATGAAGATGGCCAGAGGAGGTACAAGAGGCAAATCCTGAGGGAGCTTTATGCGGGAGTGCATAATAGGTGTATTAGGACCTGGAATGGCGGCTATCGATACCCATTTTGCAACCACAAGCTTCATGACGCATATCTAAGTGTTCTGGCGCATGCAAGAGGATGGGCTGTTGGCTCCTTCAAGCAGAAGTATTATCGCAGGGTGGCGCACGACGCGTACATCGAGTAACTGGAGAAGCTTCAGGATCGTGCCGGCATGTGAGATGAGATGTGGGATCGAACTATGTACGCTTGAGTATGCTTAATGATAGTTGAACTATGTACTTATGGTTGAACTATGCTTGTGTACGTGTATGCTTATTATCTATGTCTGATTATGTTTAATCTATGTTTATTTATGTCTAACCGTGGGATATGGATGCAATCAGTTCGCTTGATGGAATCTGCCTCTCTTGGTTTATTGGTCCCCTTTATAATTTGTGTTAAATTTTGACCAAAGGTTTAACTAACAAAATGATAGTGCAGGTCAGCAAAAATTATATCGTTGGATGGGTATTTGAGCATAGTGTTCAATGATATAATTGTTGATGACATACACAAACATTTCTTAGTTAAATATTTGGTCAAAATTTGGTAAAAATTACAAAGGGGACCAATAAACTAGGACGGAGGTAGTACGTCAATCACACACGGTTCCCAAAATTGGAACCGTGTGCAATGACTTTCATTTTTCCTGTTGCGTCAATCACACACGGTTGGCTCTAGTAGACCGTCGCCTCCAAAATTCTTTGTGGGATAGAAAACCCTCACCACCCAATTCAAAAAACAAAAAAGAAAACCCTCGCCATCCCCACGTCACAAAAACCCTCACCCCGCCCGCCACCCCCTTCGGTCCCCATTCACACCTGCACAAGCTCCTCCGCGCGTCTATGCATGATGCCGCCTATTGCGACAGTAAACACTTAGCTTGCCGCCTGCCGCCGTAGCCAGGCTGCCGGCAAAGCCCATCGCATTTTGCCACTTCCGCTTGCCGCCGCCTATCGCCATCTACTTTCTCGACGCTGCTCGCGGTCGACCCAGCTCCGCTTAGTTGGGGAATCTACCGTACTAAGGGTTCTTTCTCATGGACAAGGTAACTAATTTAATGAGATATTATCTCATCTCTTATCCCAGTTCATCTGCCTCCTTTAATCACCCGGCTGAAATCGCTATGGATTCATTTTTATTCGAGCTGATCTGAGGGTTTTCTTCCGTTCATAGAGTGTACAGTGCATGGACACATCAGGATCTTGCGGCCTCCGCCAGACATTCCATCTCACCGTACCAGATGACTTGAGGATGCGTGCGGTATGTTCAATCTCACCCTAAATCGGCTGGCATGGCCTACTTTCCTGAACATATTCTAAACATTTCTACATTTGAATAAAAGGTGCCACATGCGCCATATACATCAAAGGAGATTTTCCCCCTCTTCTTTCTATATTAGGAAAATTAATGTTGTATTGTTCTTTCGATTACTCTCATATTTCCATGACATCATATTTAGCTTATCTGTTTAATTATAAATTTTTGTCCTTCGATTTCGACTGATGTATAGTTTTTTCAATTTGGGCCCATATTTGCATGTTACCATATTTTCTTTAACAATCCTACCATTTTCTGCAGCGTGTCCCTTGCTATGCAACAGAATCTGTAGTGCACAATCTTTCCCTTTACATAAATCAAGACTGCAGGGATGTCATACTACACACAAACCATGGATTTAAAATTGTTGCTACTGTAAGACTTGATGAACATGGTGACTCCTATTTTGGCACTAGATTTTGGAAAGAAATTGCTAAGTTTTATGAACTAAAAGCTGGCACTGGAATTGCACTGCACATAAAAGGGCCTGGTCATGAGATATATGGTAACTTCCCCGACGATATCATCCGTCCAGACTTTGTTCAAAGCCAGTTTTATTTCAACTATCTGCATGTTGACTTACGTACCCAAAAATATCAAATGAATTGTGTAGTATTTAAGCAACCAATTATTATTCCCTTTTCTTACTATATTCCTACCTAATAACTTCTAGTTACCAATACACTTTTCTATTGCCCTGTTTTAACTAAATATTCCCTGTACTCCCATTTCTATGAGAAAGCTCCGCTGGCAAGGAGACTCCGAAGGTGGAGAACAGGGCTGCCAACAAGCGGAGGCAGGGCGGGCTAGAACCGCAAACGACTCCAGCAGGCCTAGACTTCATCAACAGCCTCCCCGATGATATGTTGACATTCATCATCTCCCTTCTCCCAATCAAATATGGGGCGGGGACAACTTTCATTTCCCGACGGTGGCGCCCCCTATGGAACTCCAGCCCTCGCGACCTCATCGACACACATGAGCTCTGCCATGGCTATCACAACAGGTTCGATGCGTTCTCCAAGATCCTCGATAGTTACCTTGGCCCAACTAGAGGCCTTAGAATGGGCAAGTTCCGTTCCAACGGCAAGGACCGAGCTAAGCTTAACGACTGGTTCCGATCCCGCGCCCTAGATCAGCTCAAGGAGCTCACTTTTGATGATGGTCATATGTAGTCGATGCCAACGTCCGCACTCCACCTTGCGCCCACGTTGTGCGCCGCCAAGTTCAGGAATTGCCATTCTCCCCCTTGATGACTATCAGAGTAATGGGCCACGGGTAGGCTAACCCAGGCCTAGAACCTTTCAAGACATTGAGGCATACTGCGCCCCTCGAGACCCCAGGACGAAGAGCCGCCTTCTGAGAGTCGGCGGTGAGGTGGCCGGCTGCCCACTCGCGGCCGAGTCCCAGGGACGACTTCAGGATGAGCCGACTCCTGACTGGCGACTTCCAGAGAAGCCGGCCTTGGGGAGTCGGCCCGCGACGCCAACAACCCCCATGCCCTCATAAAGAGGGACTGGACGGGACGGGGAGTGGCCACAGTAAGGTCCACTCCCACCCCTTTTTCCAAGGGCAGGCGTGGCTACAGTACGCCATACCCGTGGAGATCTCTGCACGGCGCGACACTGTTGCCATGCCGGCCCTGACATCAGCCCCAGTGGGTGGAGCCCTGTGCCCACGACGGCCTGCTAGTACGACCCAGGGATGATGGGTCCCACCAGTCGGCGGGCGTACAAAAGACGGTGAAAGCATCACCAGTCGGCCCGGATGGGAGATGGCCACCAGAAGTCGGCCGGCCCCTCCCACGGGCCCCACGCGCCATTAATCAGACACGACAATTAGTGGCCACAGTGATCGCCCGCCAGACGGCAGGGCTGTCGCCACGACCTCATGACTGAGCCTGCGTCATTAGAGGCACGGCTACAGTAATCTGCAGCCGGCAAGACCCGCCCGCGGCGGACGCGGCCTATCGGCTCGACACCAAGCCAGTCGGCGGGCCCCACTAGTCGGCGGGCCCCAGGAGTCGGCGGATAAGACAGCGGCCAAAGAGACTGACGGCTGGGCCCGCGCCCAGCCGGATTACCATTGTACGCCTGGGGGGGTAGGCCTATATAAACCCCCAGGGCATCCATGCAAAGGGTTGGAATCTATTAGAACTAGACCAGATCATATAGGAAGGAGAGAGCTAGCCTTGCCTTCTCCCACCTCCAGGAAACAGCTCAAGGAGCAATCGTGTAAACACTTTGCCATAGTGATCATGCGGAGACCCCGTAGAGCAGCAGTAGGGGTATTATCTCCCCAGAGAGCCCTGAAGCTGGGTAAGATTCACCGGCGTGCATGTCTTCGCCTTATCCCGTTTCCAGGAACCGGCGACATTCTACTCGCCCCCACCATGATAAGCCATCCTTTGGCATATGTCGCACCCAACCCCCGACATTTGGCGCCCACCGTGGGGCATGGTGCACCGTCGTCCGGAGACCTGCTCTGGACGGGAACCCTTTTTCTCCCTGGCGAGCACAGCTAGCCCGGCACGCCAGACGGAGTTTGCGCTAACGCGCTACACGGCGTTGAGATCGCCTGTGGAGCCAGCTGCCTCGCTGATCTTGTCGACGAGGTTCGCCTCTCCGACGAATCTGCATCCAACACAGGCACGGGCGGCCCCGAGAGCCTCCTCGCGGTCCTCCTCGACCAACTCCACGTCACCGGCGAGCCTGCCGTGGACTTGGAGTCTGTAGGCTCCACCAACCCGATGCTGGTCGACTCCGACACCGCGTTTCTCGACGCGTTCCCCACCAACGTGGTGGTCTACGACGAGCCTCTCCCTCGCGCGGAGAGCGACAGAAGCACCGTCACCGAGGTGCTCGTCATCGGTCATGACGAGCCTCCCGGCGGAGGAGCGCATGACCCACTTGGCGCGGCACTACAAGACCTGACTGCGCCCATTCCGGAAGACGCTGACGCGGAGACGTTGGAGGCGCACTGCCTTTAGCTCATAGAAGGCGCGAAGAAGCTGGCTAGCATGAGACGCTTGTCAGAAGCCTACCAGCGTGAGATGGATCACGCTGTGGGTGGCTCGCCAGCCCCAGCTGGGCCCAGTCGCCTTGGCACGGTCCAGCAGCGCGGTGTGGCTATCACCAACCTGTTCGGGGCAAGTCGCCATGTGTACGCCACACCGGCGGAGAACATTCGAGCCGCCCAGGAGGCGGCGGATGAGCTGGACAACTTTGAGGGTGAAGAGCGCCGCCTGATGATGGAGCGAGTCCAGCGGCTCCTCGACGCGGCTGCCGCGCAGAACGAGGCCGGCTGCCGCACGGAGGCGCCGCAGCGGCAAAACGACGACCTTCCCCGAGATCAAGGCGCGATGTCTCAGACACTGACTGGCGGCGCCCGAGGAAGGAAAGACAACGATCCGCCTATCAGCAATAGTCGGACTCACATTACCATAGAGCGCGACCAAGACGGCCGCCCGAGAGCAGTGGAACGACGAGACGACTGTCCGCCTCCTCGTCCTCGCAAGGAAAGGCGAGTCTCCCCGCCGCCTGTTGACCATTCGGCTCTCGGCGACCGCCTTGGCCGCCGAGAGGGAGTCGGAGAAAATGACGCCCGTCACCGGATCGACCGACTTCACCGATCCCTGGTGCTGGAAGAAGAAGACGAGTTGGGTCCGCCTTGTTTCGGGCCCCGCATTCGAGACGAGCCCTTTCCCAAAGGGTTCACGCTCCCAAGAGACACGCCCAAGTACACCGGCTCCGTAAAGCCGGAGGACTGGCTGGTTGACTACTCCACGACTGTCAACATAGCGAACGGCAACAAGCGTGTCGCTGTAAAATACGTTCCGCTCATGCTCCAGGGCACGGCCCGGACATGGCTGAACAGCCTGAAGCCCTGCAGCATCAATAGCTGGGTCGACTTCACCGAAGCATTCGTCCGCAACTTCACAAGCACGTACAAGCGTCCTCCCAAGCCTCGTCAGCTTTCCTTGTGCATGCAAGGCCCCAACGAGTCGACTCGCGACTACCTCACGTGTTGGGCCGAGCTTCGGAACTCCTGCGAGGGCGTGCACGAGGTGCAGGCTATCGAGTACTTCACCGCCGGGTGTAGAGAAGGCACCCTCCTCAAGCACAAGCTCCTCTGCGATGAGCCAGAAACCCTCGATGAGCTGTTGATCATAGCAGACAAGTATGGCACAGCCGACTCCTCCATGAAGGCGGAGATTCAAGTTAGCGCAACTGGCAAAGTGGCTCCTCAGGCTCCAAGAACTCCAGCAGGAGACGCCAGTCGGCGGCAATAGCAGAACGACCACAAGCGCAAGGCCCTGCATCCGGCTTCCAGCAGCCGGCAGGTCACGACAGTTGAAGACCAGCAGCCGGATGGGCAGCCTCCACCCAAGCGACAGAAAGGTGGCAAGCCCAACTGGTTGCTGGATTTCTCATATGAGCAGACTCTGGATGGTCCTTGCAAGTTCCATAGCGGTGCAAAGCCGTCGAATCACACCACTCGGAAGTGCCACTGGCTCACCAGGATCGCCAAAGGAGACGGCCCCCTACCTCCCCCGCCTGCTGGGCAGCAGCCTCCGCCTCCGCCCCAGCAGCCGGCTGTCAGGCTAGTTGGCGCAGTACAAGATGAGTACCCCGAAGAGCATGGAGCCTACATGATATTTACTAGCGTGGTTGATGATCGACGCAGCAGGCGGCTGCAGCGACAAGAGGTGAATGCAATAGCGTCAGAGGCGCCAGAGTTCATGCACTGGTCCGAGAAGCCTATCAGCTGGAGCAGGGCTGATCACCCAGAGGTGATGCCGAGTCCGGGCTCTTATGCCTTGGTCTTGGATGCCACCTTTGCCACGGATAGACAAGCTGCTCGTTTCTCGTGAGTTTTGATAGACGGAGGCAGCAACATCAACATCCTGAACAAGGACACCATGGAGAAGTTAGGAATCAAGCAAAGACAGCATCAGAATAGCCGGACTGTGTTCCACGGCATTGTTCCTGGTCTTTCCTGCTCACCAATCAGCAAGATCCTAATGGACGTCCTCTTTGGAGACAAAGGTCACTTACGCCGAGAGTCGGTTTGGTTTGAGGTGGTGGACCTCGAGAGCCCATACCATGCATTACTTGGCCGACCCGCCCTGGCCAAGTTCATGGTGGTCCCCCACTACGCCTACCTCAAAATGAAGATGCCCAGTTACAGGGGGATTCTGACCGTAGCCGGCGACTACTGGAAGTCGTCTGCCTGCGCGGCTGAGAGTAGTCGGCTGGCCGAGTCCCTGGTGATCGCGGCCGAGAAGCGGCTCCTTGACCAGGTTGTGGCGATGGCTGGCAAGCAGCTAGAGGTGTCGCCTAACCCAAAGGAGTCGGAGGCCGAGGGTTCGTTCAAGCCAGCCAAAGAGACAAAGAAGATACCCTTGGATCCAGAGCACCCAGAGAGGTACGCTATCGTAGGCGCAAACTTTGATAGAAAATAGGAAGGCGAGCTCGTCGATTTCCTTCGTGAGAATCGGGACATCTTCGCATGGTCCCCCAAAGACATGCCAGGTGTACCGACGGAATCCGCCGAGCACAAGTTACATGTCCGATCTGATGCAAAGCCAGTCAGGCAGCCCTTGCACCGCCTATCAGAAGAAAAGAGAAGAGTTGTCGGAGAAGAGATAGCCCGACTCCTAGCAGCCGGCTTCATTATGGAAGTATTCTTTCCAGAGTGGCTAGCCAACCCAGTCCTGGTACTGAAGAAGAACAAGCAGTGGCGAATGTGTATTGACTACACAAGCCTCAACAAGGCCTGCCCCAAGGACCCGTTCGCTTTACCAAGAATTGATCAGGTGATAGACTCCACAGCCGGGTGCGAGCTGTTGAGCTTTTTGGACGCATATTCAGGATATCACCAGATCAAGCTGAACCCGGCTGACAGACTGAAGACCGCCTTCACCACGCCGTTTGGAGCCTTCTGCTACCTCACCATGACGTTCGGCTTGAGGAATGCCGGCGCCACCTTTCAGCATTGCATGCAGAAGTGCCTCCTCAAGCAACTCGGCAGAAACGCCCACGTCTACATGGATGATGTGGTGGTGAAGATGGAAAAGCATGGAACACTGCTGGAAGACCTCAAGGAGACCTTTGAGAACCTGCGCCGATTCCAGATCAAGCTCAACCCTGAGAAGTGCATCTTCGGAGTACCAGCCGGCCATCTCCTTGGCTTCCTGGTCTCTGAACGCGGCATAGAGTGCAACCCTGTAAAGATCAAGGCCATTGAGAGGATGGAGGTACCCAGTCGACTGCTAGACGTGCAAAAGTTCACCGGCTGCTTGGCGTCCATCAGCCGATTCATCAGTCGGCTGGGCGAGAAAGCTCTCCCCTTATACCAGCTCATGAAGAAGACCATTTTTTTCGAGTGGAACCACAAGGCAGATGAAGCTTTTCTCTAGTTGAAGAAGATGCTGACTACTCCACCCGTTCTGGCGGCTCCGACTCCTAAGGAACCTATGCTCCTGTACATCGCCGCCACCAGCCGGGTAGTCAGCACAGTCATTGTAGTGGAACGCAAGGAGGAAGGCAAGGCACTACCTGTCCAGAGACCGGTATATTACTTGAGCAAAGTACTGTCGGCCTCCAAGCAGAACTACCCCACTACCAGAAGATGTGATACGGCGTGCACTTTGCCGCCAAGAAATTGAAGCCTTACTTTCAAGAGCATCCAATCACTGTGGTCTGCAAGGCCCCACTTGCCGAGATCATCGAAAGCCGAGATGCTTCTGGCTGAGTGGGCAAATGGGCCTTAGAGCGGGCTCCCTACACCATCCACTACGAGCCCCGCACCGCCATCAAGTCACAAGCACTGGCCGACTTTCTCGTCGACTGGACCGAGACCCAGTACCTACGTCTAGCGCCCGACTCCACCCATTGGCGGATGCATTTCGACGGCTCCAAGATGCGCACCGGCTTGGGAGCCGGTGTTGTCCTCACTTCTCCTAAAGACGACAAGCTCAAATACGCACTGCAAATCCATTTTGCCGCCTCCAACAACGTCGCCGAGTACGAGGCGCTCATTCACAGGCTTCGGCTTGCCAAAGAACTTGGCATTCGTCTGATGACTGGGACGTCAAAGATGCAAACATGGCGAGTTACCGTTTCCTCGTGCAGCAACTCAGTGGGTATTTCGAGGGGTGCGAGTTCCTCCATGTGCCAAGAAACGACAACGACCAAGCAGACGCCTTGGCACGAATCGGCTCTACCCGCCAAGCAATACCATCCGGCGTCGCCCTTCAACGCCTCCTCAAGCCGTCCGTCAAGCCTTCACCAGAGTCAGACTCCATCTTTGTTCCGGCTCCTCCCGAAAAAGTCGGATCCGACTCCAGAGCCCCAGCGGACGGTACGGGGATTTTGGAAGATAGCTCCAAAGCCGCCATAGTCGAGGCCGGCACAGGGACTGCAGAACCCGGCCCGGGGACTGCGGCGGCCGGCCCGAAGACTCCAGAACTCGGCCCAAGAGTTGCGCCAGTCGGCCCGGGGACTTCATTAATCCAACAAGCGGTTGTTGACTCCAGCCCGCCGCCTCCCAGCCCAGCCGCCCTCGTCCAAGTCGCAGTTCTGGCAGTCAAAGAAATAGCAGCACCCTCATGGGCTCAGCCCATCCTCAAATTTCTGGTGAGCAAAGAGCTGGCGACTGATGAGACCTTAGCTCGGCAAAGACAACGCCGAGCGGCAGCCTACACCATAGTCAACAGAGAGCTAGTCAGGCGCAACGTCACTAGTATCTACCAGTGCTGCGTAGAGCCAGAGCAAGGCCAAGCAATTCTCAAAGACATCCATCAAGGCGAGTGCGGCCACCATGCGGCTTCAAGAGCACTCATCGCCAAAGCATTCCGACATGGTTTCTTTTGGCCAACGGCCTTAGAAGAGGCCAAGGAATTGGTCCAAAAATGCAAAGGGTGCCAGAAGTTCCTCTCCAAGCCGCATCAGCCTGCTTCTGCACTCAAGACCATCCCCATTGCCTGGCCTTTTGCAGTTTGAGGTCTAGACATGGTGGGACCATTCAAGACGGCACGAGGTGGCTTAACTCACTTACTTGTCGCGGTGGACAAGTTCACCAAGTGGATAGAAGCGAAGCCAATCAAGAAAATGAACGGTCCGACTGCCGTGACTTTCATCTCCGACATCACAATTCGGTACGGCATACCACACAGCATCATCACCGACAACGGCACAAATTTTGGCAAAGGCGCCTTGGCCCGTTTCTGTGTGACACATGGCATCCGACTGGACCTAGCATCCGTCGCCCATCCACAGTCAAACGACCAGGTGGAGCGAGCAAACGGCCTCATCCTGTCCGGCATCAAGCCCCGACTGATCGAGCCTCTAGAGCACTCGGCTGGCTGCTGGATCGACGAGTTGCCAGCCGTCCTCTGGAGTCTACGCACGACTCCAAACAAGTTAACCGGCTTCACGCCTTTCTTCCTTGTCTATGGTGCTAAAGCCGTCATCCCAACGGACATAGAGTTCGATTCCCCGCGAGTCACCATATACACCAAGGAAGAAGCAGAAGAAGCACGACAAGACGGCGTCGACCTGCTGAAGAGGGCCGCCTGTTGGCACTCAGCCGGTCCAGCATCTACCAGCAGAGCCTGCGCAGATACTACAACAGGAAGGTCAGGACGAGATCTTTCCAGGAGGGCGACCTCGTGCTCCGATTAATCCAGCGAACAGCCAGCCAGCACAAGCTGTCGGCACCTTGGGAAGGCCCCTTCATCATCAGCAAAGTGCTGGGCAACGAATCCTACTACCTGATCGACGCTTAGAAGCCCCGAGCACGCAAGAGGGACGACTCCAGCAAAGAGACAGAGCGGCCATGGAATATAAATCTCCTCCGAAAATTTTACAGTTAAACGCAGTATGTATCACGCTACCTTTTGTATTAAAAGTACCAAGACTTCGGGCCCCCTGAGAAGAGCTCGGGGACTGCCCTCTTTTATCTATATGATAAGAAATATGCCTTCGAGTATATTACTCTTTGTTATGCCGTTTGGCACCGGGTTCGACTAGTCGGCCCAGGGACTTGCCGACCTGCGCTATGAAATGCTTCCTGCAGCCGGACAAGTAGTGTGTGGCGTCTAAACCGTCTCCTGCCAGAAGCCGCAGCTCACAGAGCGACTGTCTGGTGGGAAGGAGTAAGGAAGAATGGGCATCCACATGAAAAATGGCAAAGGACTAAAAGCACAAACATAGCTTAAGGCCGGCTTCTAGCCTTTTGTCGCAAACCGACTCTTGAATAGTCGGCTTGCTGCCTTCTATCCGACTTGTTCAACAACCCTAAAAACGGCTAAGTACTTGCCTTCCCAAAGTGACCAAGAATTTGATCCAGCAGCAGTTCGCGGAGCGGCTATCTGACTGACAAAGACGGCAACTGAGGGAAGACGGCAAAGGAAAAAGCCAAAAGAACAATGAGCAAGAAAGATAGAAGTCAGATGAATATTTACATAACAAAGGTCCTTGGCCGAATCTTTGAGCAGAATTTCAAAATACAGCCCACGGGTGGAATTGTGCGGATTAACGAGTTCTTCAAAAACTATTAGAACAGATAAAACAAAGACAAGGTGGCAGCCTAAGGGGCGGCAGACGGGTTTGGAGGATCGGAGGAGACGACGGTGTTGGTTGTTGGGGAGGCTGGCTGGGCGGTCTCGGCTTGATCACCACCGGCAGCAGTCGGCTCGGGCGGGCATGGCTCGTTACTGGAGGCACGGTCAAGCTGAGGCTGGCCGTCCGCTCCATCTTCTGGTGCCTCCGTCCCGCTTCCGTCCTCCGCCTCGTCTTCCTCCTCGACGCTGGAGCCGATCACATCTGCCGAGTCCTTGCCATAGTCAGGGTTCAGCCCAAACCACTCCGGCGGCACCTCCTCGCCATCTTCAGCCCACTCGGGGACAAAGATGCTGGTGTCGGTGTACTCGGCGATCACCACCGCACGCTTGACAAGGGCATCTTCTGCGGCTACCAGCTCCGGCTGGGCCTCTGACTGGAGTGTGGCCAGCCGGTCTAGGTGCAGCCCCGGATACCACGCCTTGACGAATTCCAAGGCTCGACGCACTCCGGCCCGGGCCGAGGAACCCTTCCAGGCCTCAAGACGGCCAGCCGCGACCTCTAGCCAGTCGGCTGTCCGACTGGGGGTGCACGGAGCCTACACGTCTGGCCACAGGGCGGCGATCGCTTGGGCACCGACACATTGAAGCCGGGGCATCATCTGGTGGGCCGGCCGCAGGCGAGTTCCAATTCTCAGAATGTGCTCATCAAGAGTCCGAGGGGCATCAGCGGCAATCTCCGTGCCACCTGCCCTCCGCTCCTCGCGGTCGGCCTCGATAGCTTGAATGGCGGCCTGCGAGTGGCTGGGGAAGAAGTCTGCCAAGACGGAAAAAATGAAGAACAAGTAAAAAAACCAGGAGTCAGCTCGACATATAGTCGGCGAAGGAAAGCAAAGAAGCTCACGGTCGACGAGGTCCTTGATCTCGTGGAAGCCAGAGACCAGCATTGCCTCCTTGTCGGTCCAGGAGGAGCGCTCGCTTGCAAACTCGGCCAGGAGGGCGGCTTCCGCCTCCTTCTGCGTCTTCATAAGCAGCTCCTTCTGCTCTGCCAATTGTGCAGCCAGCAGATCGCGCTCTGCGGCGAGCTTGCTGCACTCCTCCCCCTTGGCGCGCAACTCGGAGTTGGCTTCGCTCAGCTGCTGTTGAAGAGCGGCGTTGGCCTCTGAAGAGAAAGAAGAAAGAAGGCGTTAAGTCATCAACGAAGAAGGTCGCCGGGCAGATCCGGCCCGACTGCTTAGCAGTCGGCCCGAATCTCGGGGACTACAGCCCGCGGGTGCGCCAGCGCGCCCCCGCAAAGAAGAAAAAGGACTCACTCCAGCTCTCTGACAAGTCGGCAGTCCGCTTGCCCAGCTCTTCAACGTTGTGGTTGAAGGCGGTGACACGGAGGTTGTGATAGTCCTGCAACAAGTATTTCAGAACAAAGGTTAGTACCCGGAACTTACCAATTGGAGTTCCGGGCCGCCTGCTCAGCAGCCGGCCCAGAACTCGGGGACTACACCCAGTGGGTGTGCTGGCGCGCCCCCACAGAGAGAAACAAGAAAACAGGGACAAAGGAGAAAGCATACCCGGATGGCTGCCCGCGACGCCAGGTGAGCCTTGGTGCAGTTCTGGATGGCGTCGCTCTCAGCTCGCAGCTTTGTCTGGACATCCAGAAGCGCCTGGTTCAGTGGGCCCGTGCCGCCTCCTCGTACCCACCCAATGGGTGCGGCGCTCGTCGCTTCGGCGTCTGGAATCGTCGAGCTAGCGGTGCCGGTCTCCAAGGGGCGTGGCGTCTAAGTCGCCTTCTCAAGACGGTGGCGCGTTGGCGAGCCGACTTGAAGGAGTAGCCTTACCACGGCCTCGTCTTCAGTCGGCAGCAAGGGCGGATCCGCCGGCTGTTTGCCTTGCGTGCTTCTAGACGGCGGCGGGGGCGTCTGTGGTGGCGCGACCACGTCCGACATGGGGGTGTCGCCGCCGCCTCTCTCCACGATCGGGAACTCTCCACCGGCTTCCCCTGACTGCCCCGTGAACTCCGAGGGCGGCAGAGTGGAGTTCAAAGGGGTGACGAACACCGCTGACCGCCGGGGTGCGACTTCCTTAGCCGGCTGCTTTGCCGCAGCGGCGGCCTCGGCCGCCTCCAGCTTCTTCAGGGCGGAGGCCTCTGCCTTCTCGGCCTCCGCTTTCTCCCGGCGGGCGGCCTCATCCTCCTCGCGCTTCTCCCGCGCGTTCCGCTCCGTTGCCTCCCGAAGGTCGGCGGTGGGGTCAATCCGCCGAGTGGTGGCAGATGTCTCCACCGACCCCATAACGGAGGCGGCGACAACCCTCTCAAGAGTGAGGGGAGCCCTGAGACGAGAAAAGCATATGAAAAACTTAGACAAGATCAACAAAGAGAAAATAAAGATAAGGGATGGAGGCGCTTACTCAGAGACCAGCGGCGGCTTCTTTACTTCCTTGCGGAAGCGGTTGGCTTTCGCGGCCGCCTCTTCCCGCTTGGTCGCGGCGGTCGCTCCCTTGAACTTCTTCGACCGGCCACCAAGCGTACTCGGCCCGGCCCGACGCTTCTTCGCACCGCCTTGAACGTCCAAGCCGGCGGAGGAACTCGAGCTTGGCAGGCCGGATTTTGGCTGGCGACGCGGGGCGACTTCTCCCTCGGCCTTGTCGTCAGGCCAGTCGGCGAAAGTGGCCGAAGGCCTGGAGCCGCCTGCTTCTCCTCCTCCTCCCTCGGCGTCGGCTTCCATGGCTGCCGCCCCCAAGTCGGGATCGTCGACGTCGCTCTCCGCCCGATCAGGGACAAACTGACGAGCCGGCCCCGTGGTGCCGGCCGAGGGAGGGACGAGAGGATTCTGATTCAAAACAAAAAGGTCAGACTTGACAAGTCGGACTCGGCAGCAAAAGAAACAGAAGAAGAAGGAAGAGGACTTACAATAGGCGGGGGGTTGGCACGTGAATACGGCTTCTTGCCGAACCGCCAGTCCACCGAGAGACCGCAGTTCACGATGTAGTTCACCATGTTCACCACCTCCGCGTGAGGCATGTCCTTGGAGCACATCTGACTCGAGTCCCGATGAACGCTCATCTGGCAGATAAGGTGAGGTCGGCCTTGGAGTGGGAGGACTCGGCGCGCCACGAAGGCGGCCAGCAAGTCGGCCTCGGTCAGGCCCTCCGACTGTGTCAGCACTCGGAGTCGCGCGACGGCGGCGGCACCAGCAGGAGACAGCGTCCTAGCTCGGTGTGACCAGCTGGGGAGCCTTCCAGCCAGCGCGCCAGCTTCGTAAGCCGGCAGGTTGACCCAGTCGCCTTCTGGGGCGACGTTCTTCACATAAAAATATGAACGCTGCCACATCTTCACCGACTTAATTAGTGCGATGGTGGGAAACGGATTGTCGGCCACTGATCTCCGCATCGCGATGAATGCACCGCACTAGGCTGGCATGCCGGCGACGTGTGTGCCGAGCTTGGATTGGAAGAACTCCCCCAGAGCTTGATGGTGGGGAGAACACCGAGGAAGCCTTCGCACAGGGTGGCGAAGGTAGCCAGCAGCACCACCGTGTTCGGAGTAAGGTGGTGCGGCTGGAGCCCGTGGAACTCCAAGAAGGAGAGAACGAAGCCGCTCACCGGCAGTCCCAGGCTGCGCATGAGGTGCGAGCGGCATATGACCCGCTCGCCCTCCTCCGGCGCCGGCGATATCTCTCCCTCCGGCGCGAGGCGGACCCGCACTAAGTCCTTGCCAGGCAGCCGCCGTGTCTGGCGGAGGATCTCGATGTCGTCGTCGTCAACCTCGGAGCCATCCCACACTCCGGAGCGAACGGCAGGAGGCGCGGCGGCGGAGGAGGAGCTCATCGCTGCGGGCACGGCGTGGTTCGGAGCAGCAGCGGCAAGAAGAAGAAGAAGCAAGAAGGAGCGAAAGGAAGTGGGGAGAATGGGTGCGCCTACTTCCCCGCCCCTCCCCCGCCTACTAGTAGGCTCGTGGGCTGAGAAGTCGAGGGGGTGGACGTGGGATTAACTGTGCCCGGGACCCCACGACCCCCACGATTTACCACATGAAGTTACCACGCGCAACAACCACGCGGGAACCCCAACCGTCCGCGCGGCCGCAACGGATCCATTCGCATGCCGAGGCACAGTAGTGGTGGGCCCCGCCTGTAGGCCTATCCTGTCGCACGCGTGGGCGATCAGAATAGCTCCGCCACGTGGCGCCTCGCGACGGGTCAACCACGGGCGGCAACCCGGAAGCTTATCAGGCATGCCACCTGAACTCCGCCGCAACATTCAAACTTTTTTAGGGGCAAGACGGCCTTGAGCAAGTCCGACTCCAACTAGTCGGCTTGACAGAAGACAGCTAGCGAAGACCAGATCCAACCGCCAGAGAGAGGAAACTGTTGAGTCTCCATGACATGTCGCCCTCGGAGCCTCACTAGCTTCGAGGACTACTGTCGGAGTAATGGGCCATGGGTAGGCTAACCCAGGCCCAGAACCTTTCAAGATATTGAGGCAGACTGTGCCCCTCCAGACCCCAGGACGAAGAGCCGCCTTCTGAGAGTCGGCGGCAAGGCGGCCGGCTACCCACTCGCGGCCGAGTCCCAGGGACGACTTAAGGATGAGCCGACTCCTGACTGGCGACTTCCAGAGAAGCCGGCCTTGGGGAGTCGGCCCGCGATGCCAACAACCCCCATGCCCTCATAAAGAGGGACGTGACGGGGAGTGGCCACAGTAAGGTCCACTCCCACCCCTTTTTCCAAGGGCAGGCGTGGCTATAGTACGCCGTACCCGCGGAGATCTCCGCACAGCGCGACACTGTTGCCATGCCGGCCCTGACATCAGCCCCAGGGGGCGGAGCCCTGTGCCCACGACGGCCTGCTGGTACGACCTAGGGATGATGGGTCCCACCAGTCAGCGGGTGTACGAAAGACAGCGAAAGCATCACCAGTCGGCCCGGATGGGAGTCGGCCACCAGAAGTCAGCCGGCCCCTCCCATGGGCCCCACGCGCCATTAATCAGACACGACAAGTATTGGCCACAGTGATCGCCCGCCAGATGGCGAGGCTGTCGCCACGACCTCATGACCGAGCCTGCGTCATTAGAGGCACAACTACAGTAATCTGCAGCCGGCAAGACCCGCCCGTGGCGGACGCGGCCTGTCGGCTCGACACCAAGCCAGTCGGCGGGGCCCACCAGTCGGCGGATAAGATGGCGGCTAGAGAGACTGACGGCTGGGCCCGCGCCCAGCTGGATTACCATTGTACCCCTGGGGGGTAGGCCTATATAAACGCCCCATGGCATCCATGCAAAGGGTTGGAATCTATTAGCACTAGACCAGATCATATAGGAAGGAGAGAGCTAGCCCTTCTCCCACCTCCAGGAAACAGCTCAAGGAGCAACCGTGCAAACACTTTGCCATAGTGATCATGCGGAGACCCCGTAGAGCAGCATAGGGGTATTATCTCCCCGAAGAGCCCTGAAGCTGGGTAAGATTCGCCGGCGTGCATGTCTTCGCCTTATCCCGTTTCCAGGCACCGGCGATGTTCTACTCGCCCCCACCATGATACGCCATCCTTTGGCATATGTCGCACCCAACCCCCGACAATGACACACCCGATCTTATTCTACCACGACTGAAGCACCTCGAGCTCGTCACTGTCTGCCTCTCAAACGGTGACATAGAGCGCCTGCTCCGTGGCTGTACTGGACTCGAGTACCTTCGTCTTCACGCGATCAATGGGTTGAGTACCTTCCACATCATCTCCATGACTCTTCAGACTATTTTATGTGTGTTTCTAGTGCAACAGGAAGGCATCAAAAGATGTGTACCACGGTATGGTCATTGAGGACACACCTGCACTTGAGAGATTACATGTAGTTGATCAAGAAGGTCCAACAAGAATCAATGTCATTTCTGCACCGAAATTGACATTGCTAGGATACTCGTCTGAAAAATACTCCGTACTTGTTATTGGATCCACACCCGTTCAGGTACAACATCCGCCTTCTACCTCTCCTTCTATAAATTAACATTATTTCTATTTTTGAAGATGTTTGTTCGTCTATCATTCAGAAAATGATTCCGATAACCTTGACCCCAAAATTGCACACAGTGAAGGTCTTGGCACTAGAATCTATCGGCCCCAACCTGGAGCAAGTTGTCAGTTTCTTTAGATGGTTTCTGAGGGAGTCCTGGATTAGGGGGTCTCCGGAGAGCCGGACTATATCCTTTGGCCGGACTGTTGGACTATGAAGATACAAGATTGAAGACTTTGTCCTGTGTCCGAATAGGACTCTACTTGGCGTGCAAGGCAAGCTAGGCAATACGGATATGAATATCTCCTCCTTTGTAACCGACCTTGTGTAACCCTAACCCTCTCCGGTGTCTATATAAACCGAAGGGTTTTAGTCCGTAGAAGAACATACAATCATACCATAGGCTAGCTTCTAGGGTTTAGCCTCTCTGATCTCGTGGTAGATCTACTCTTGTACTACCCATATCATCAATATCAATCAAGCAGGGCGTAGGGTTTTACCTCCATCAAGAGGGCCCGAACGTGGGTAAAACATCATGTCCCCTGCCTCCTGTTACCATCCGGCCTAGACGCACAGTTCGGGACCCCCTACCCGAGATCCGCCGGTTTTGACACCGACATTGGTGCTTTCATTGAGAGTTCCGCGGTGCCGTCGCCACCAGGAAGGATGTCTCATCCCGTCTTTAAAGACAGCACTGTTGCTAAAGGAGCTTTGGCTGTCGGCCAAACTCTTCGGCTAGGTGGTTTTCTTATGACCGCCTGTTCGGCCCCTGCACCGACGATGACTTCTCGGGTCATCGAAAGCAATCTTCACGTCAACTCGGAACTCGCCGAGCAGTTAGATCCAATGGAGCTCTCTTCCCTGAACGAGCTCCTGGATCGCATCGCCGCCCTGGGAGTCGCTATAGACTACGATCAGATTGGGCCTAAACCCGATCTGAGAGAGATCAACTCTCCCCAGGTCACCCATCACGTTGCAGTGGTGGAGGAACAATGCGGCAACCCTTCATCTATCTTAAGGACTAGCTATGTCCAGATTCCCGATCCCTCCAAGCCGGATACCTGCGAAGGGGAGGACGTCACTCAAGGCCTGAACCTAGAGTCAGGCAGTGGGCTAGATTTATCGAAAAACATCCAAGAATCCAAACTTCCTAGTTCGGGAACTCCATGGCCCCTGAGTCTCAGATTGGGTTAGGATTCGTGCTCAATTAAAGCCACCCACCGAAACATAAGCGATCTGTCCCAAATTAGGCAAGAGCCCGAAGAAACAGTACACCATTACTGGGCCAGATTCCTCCTGGTCATGAACAGGATAAAGGACTGCCGCGAGGAAGACGCAATTTATTCTTCTGCAATAATTGCATGGACAAG
The DNA here is from genome assembly GCF_018294505.1 of Triticum aestivum. Lineage (NCBI taxonomy): Eukaryota > Viridiplantae > Streptophyta > Magnoliopsida > Poales > Poaceae > Triticum > Triticum aestivum. The sequence goes on along the minus strand of NC_057809.1, from coordinate 523,427,433 downwards.
GGAATCCTCAACGCCATAAGTTGCCGCGAAATTACACTCTTTGCTGACTTGGTGTCCATAGTACGAAAGTACTGTGCGATGGAAAGCGCTTGGAAAACCGAAATAAAATTTTGGGATAATCCGGACCTGAATACAAACCCAGTCCGAAATAAAAGGGGACATTATCACAATACACCTGGGTCAACTACCAAAAAGCAAAAGCCCTCCACGGGGCAAGGAACTGTACTGGAGGGATGGCTCAACGGACCCTGCAAAATTCATAGTACAGCGAATGCAATACCAACGCACATCCTTAGAGCATGTTGGATACTCCGACAGGTGGCCAAAAGTGGTGAGGATCTACTCCTCCCAAATACCACAGAGCACCATCCCATGGACAACAATACGGTGTTAACGGTCTTTGAGACCTTCGCGTCAAATAATAGATGCAAGCGAACACTCCGTAGCATGGCCGAAATCTGCCACATAGCAGAAATAAATCCTTGGAGTGACACGTCTATTACCTTCAAAGCCAGTGATGAAACCAAATTCCGAACAGCCCGAGCACTAGCCGCACTGGTCCTCAGTCCAATCGTGGATGGCTTTTGACTCACCAAGGTACTCATGGACGGCGGCAGCGGATTAAACCTCATCTATGAGGAAGCTCTTCAAAAGATGGAAATGGACTAGAGCCGCATTGAGCAAAGTAGCACAACCTTTAGAGGAATCATCCCCAGTCGGGAAGCACGCTGTGCTGGGAAAATCACACTATATGTGGTATTCGGCACGCCGGATAATTACAGGTCCGAAGAAATTACATTCCAAGTGGCCCCGTTCAGCAGCGGATACCACGCTCTACTAGGGCGGGAGGCGTTTACAATCTTCCAAGCCATACCCCATTACGGGTACATGAAGCTCATAATGCCCGGGCCCAACGGAATCATCACTCTTGCTAGTGATCCGGACATAGCACACCGCGTCGAAAATAAGACAGCCGCACTGGCCCTTGAGGCACTATCCGAAGCCCTAGCGGCCGAGGAACTAACTGCGCTGTGCTCCATAGTGAATAGGGACGATGTGATACTCGATAAAAGATCCAAGTCCACCTCCTTTAAACCGGCGGACAAGATAGTCAAATTCCAAGTCCATCCAACAAACCCTACAAAAACAGCTTCCGTCGGGGCACAATTAAACCCTGATGTCAACGCTGCACTGCGAGAGTTCCTACGTGAGAACTGGGACATTTTTGCCTGGCACCCTTCAGACATGCCAGGAATCCCATGCAGGCTGGCTGAGCACAACCTAAATATCCTAAAAGGATTCAAGCCAGTTAAGCAGGCTCTTCGGCGTTTCTCCGAATCTAAGAGACAAGCCATGGGAGAGGAACTAGCCAAGATATTGGAGGCCGGATTCATCAGAGACATAAAACATCCGGACTAGCTAGCAAACCTGGTGATGGTACCAAAGAAGGACAAATCCTGGCGCTTGTGCGTCGATTTTAAGGACCTTAACAAGGCCTGCCCAAAGGATCCTTTCCCCCTCCCCCGAATTGATCAAATCATCGACGCCACCGCAGGACACGATTCATTGTGTTTCCTCGACACATACTCCGGCTACCATCAAATTAAAATGGCAGAGCCAGACCAAGCCGCAACGGCATTCATCACACCATACGGCCCATTCTGCTTCAACACAATGCCCTTCGGGCTCAAAAACACCAGCGCAACATATCAGCGCATGATTCAGACATGTCTGGCAAACCAGATCGGCAAAACAGTGGAGGCATACGTAGATGACATGGTCGTTAAAACCAAGCATGTTGAAACTCTAGTAGACGGCTTGAGGCTCACATTCGATAACCTCCGAACATATGACATCAAGCTCAATCCAGAAAAATGCGTTTTCAGCATACCAGCCGGAAAGCTCCTGGGATTCATTGTCTCCAGTAGAGGTATTGAAGCTAATCCGGCCAAAATCCGAGCGTTGTCATAGTTGGCTACCCCAACAAACCTCAAACAAATACAAAAATTGACTGGATGCGTGGCGGCTCTAAGCCGCTTTATCTCCCGCTTGGGAGAAAAGGCATTACCCCTTTATCGCCTCCTCCGGCGCACCGAACACTTCGAGTGGACGGATGCCGCCATGGCCGGACTCAATGAAATAAAAGCCATATTGGCAACAAACCCAGTCCTGGCCGCGCCAAACATTGGCGAACCAATGCTATTATACATTGCAACAACTCATCAAATAGTAAGCGTAGTGCTCATCGTCGAACGAGAAGCGGACGTCCACTGTCCTTACTCCATGCAAATGACGGTACCCGCATTATCAAAAGATAGCGTACGCGGTATTGATGGCATCCCGGAAGCTGCGACACTACTTTCAAGAGTGTTCGATAACGGTAGCCTCGGAAGTACCACTTAACGATATTATAAACAACAGCGACGCGACGGGCCGGATTGCCAAATGGGCCATTGACCTCCTCCCGTTCGACATAACATACAAGCCACGGCGAGCTATTAAATCGCAAGTTTTGGCTGACTTCGTCGCCGAGTGGACGGAAGCCGAACTCCCTAAGGAGTACGGCACATATTCAAACTGGATCATGCACTTCGATGGCTCCAAAATATTGGCTGGTCTGGGGGCTGGCGTCGTTTTGACGTCCCCAACAGGAGATTCAGTTCAGTACATACTACAGATAATGTATACAGACTCCAACAACACAGCCGAATATGAGGCCCTTTTATATGGTCTCCGGATGGCAGTATCCATGGGCATTCAACGCCTAGAGGTGCGCGGCGATTCGAACCTCGCGATATCCCAAATAAATGGAGACTTTGATGCCAAGGATCCAAAAATGGCATCTTATCGCAATGTCATCCTAAAAATGTCAGCTCGGTTCGAGGGGCTCGAATTTCACCATGTGGCTCGGGAAAACAATCAGGCGGCGGATATCCTCGCCCGCATCTGCGCAAAATGCGACATGGTCCCTCCCAACATATTTCTGGAAAGGCTCTTCAAGCCATCCGTAGGATGGGAAGGGGACACCGGTAACAACAGTCCAGACCCGGCCAAAATACCCGATACCGAACTCTCTGACACATTCGGAGGCCCCGCCACCGAAATAACACATTCAGCCCACGAAATAATGGCCATTATTGCCCCGTGGACAGAACCATTACTAGCCTACCTAACTAGACAAGAACTTCCGGAGGACCAAAATGAGACACGCTGCATAGTGTGGCGATCTAAGGCCTACAGGGTCCATGAGGGAGAATTGTACAAAAAAAAGCGCTACCGGAGTCCTTCAAAGGTGCATCTCCGAAGAGGAAGGGTGGAACCTTTTGGCAGAAATTCAAGCCGGACTCGGCGGTCATCACGCAGCAGCCTTGGCTCTTGTAAGCAAGGCCTTCCGTACAGGATTCTATTGGCCAACGACCTGGGCAGATGCACAGGACTTGGTCCAACGTTGCGCCGGTTGCCAGCTCTTTGCAAATCAAAGCCACATGCCACCTACCGCCCTCCAAACAATCCACATTACATGGCCCTTCGCGGTCTAGGGGCTTGACATGGTTGGACCCCTTAAAGGAGGAACCCACAAGAAAAAATACTTATTGGTCATGGTGGATAAATTCACCAAATGGATAGAGGCTGAACCGGTTAAAACAGCCGAATCCGGACCGGTGATAGATTTCATATCCGGGGTTGTACACCATTATGGCGTCCCCCACAGCATCATCACTGATAACGGCACGAACTTCATGGCCGATGAGGTAAAACTCTGGTACAGCAAAATGGGCATCAAGCTCGATTATGCTTAAGTATGTCACCCACAAACCAACGGACAAGTCGAATGAGCAAATGGTCTTATAATGAGCGGCATTAAACCCAGATTAGTGTGCTCCTTAACGGAGTCTGACACACACTGGGTAGAGGATCTCGACTCCGTACTCTGGGGGCTGCGGACCACGCCGAATCGTAGTACCGGATATACACCGTTTTTATGGTGTACGGCGCAGAGGCAGTCCTGCCCTGTGACATAATTCATGACTCACCTTGAGCGCGCATGTACGAAGAAAGAGAAGCCGAGCTCGATCGGCAGGACAGTCTGGACACCTTGGAGGAAGAGCATGATGTAGCCAAAGCCCGTTCCGCATTTTACCAGCAACAGGCTCGCAGATACCAAAGCAGAGAAGTACGGGCCAAAACTTATAATGTTGGCGAACTAGTTCTACGGCTGTCGGATAAGAAAAAGAACAAGCTCGAGCCCAAATGGGAAGGTCCCTTCATTATCGACCAAGTTCTGACCGGTGGAGCGTACCGACTATGGGATGCATCGACTAGTCGACTCGAGCCGAACCCATGGAACGTAGCCAGGCTTCGAAGATTCTACGCTTAGCACCGGACTCTATGTTAGTCCCCTCCCTTTGTCCATTTTCTGCATATGCATCATCTGTCTTGTTTCCCTTTCTTTCTTTTATTTCTCTAGGTGTCACACCCTAGCTAATTCAAGCATTAGAATGTGCATCAAGTTTAAATTCTTCTTAAATTTGAATTGGGGAAGACAGAACCCCCAACACCCCCTGGAAACAACTAGGGTTCACTAAAATTATTTTCAATGAACCTGAAATGCCCTTCTAAAAAGTTCACCCTCTTTGTCTTAGGTTAGAACCTCTGGCAAAATTGGTGCACAATTTTCTAGGTCAACAGAAGGTCATTGAATTAAATCACAAGTATTTGAATTTGGGCATTTAAATGCTATAAAATAATCTAAATGCTCAACTAATTCTGGGAATAAATGTTTCCTATTGGAAATAATCTAAACAGAGGCCACATTTATTTTCAGGATTTTTGGAAACGTTTTAGTATTTTATTTAAAGCCCAACAGTTGCAGTTAAATAGAAAACAGAAACTAAATAAAAAAAGAGGAGAAAGAAGCCCACCTGGGCCTTACCTGTGCTGGCCCAGCCACCTGGCTTGGCCCAGCCTGCTGGCGCTGCCAGTCGTCGTCCTCCTCGTGCCAGAAGGACGCGGGGCGCGTGCTCACTGCATGCCGGCCACGCGCCGACCACCTCCTGCTTCTACCGACGCCGGGAGACACCCAGAGGACGCCACGCGACCCCCACGTCTCCCTCTCATCCTCTCTCATTCTCCCCCTCGTCTCCCTCATCCTCTCCCGCGATGGTCGAGCGCGTTCCTTGCCGCCGATTGCCATAGTCGCTGCCAGAGACCTCCCCTCACCCCTCCGACGAGCCCATCAGCTCCGCCTTGACGCCCTCGTCCTCCCCACCGAGCTACGCTTCGCCGGAGGCCCTGCAACGCCGCCTTCACCCTCGTCTTCAACCTCGGGCACCCGAGCCATCTCCAGTCAATTCGCCGCCGCTAGGACCTCCCTGAGCTCGCTGACCCCCTCTCCGACTCCGCTGTGAGCTCCTCTTCCTTTTCCCTTTTCTCTCATGCTCGCGCTCGTCCCCTAGCTCCATTTCCACCGCACCCGAGAGCTTCTCGCCGCCGGCCATGGCGCAGCCGTGGCCACAGCCGTGCAAGCCCACAACAAAGCGCCTCACCGTGCTCAGTGCAGCACTAGGAACCCGTAGCCACCCCCAGTTCTCCCTCCCATACACCGTAGCGTCGAAACCGACCTCGCCCGAACTCCGGCCGCCGCCACGAGCTCGATTCCGGCGAGCTCGCTCCACCCCAGCTCCTCACACTTGCTCCATTGGATGCGCGAGAGCCTGGGCTTCGCACGAGTGGTCTCTAGCGTCGATTTGGTCACCGGAGGGCGTTTTCCGAGCCGCGCCGCCGTCTCGGGCCTCGCCGGCGTCGAGCCGCCGGCGAGTTGACCCAGTTTGACCCCTGGGTGGGCCCAGGTAGACCCCCCTGAGTCTATGACAGGTGGGGCCGGTCTGTTAACTAATTTAGGTTTAGTTTTAATTAGTTTTAATTAAATCAGTCACTGACATGTGGGCCCAGGCCCCACTGACAACTAATTAGTGTTAATCTAATCTTGCTAATTAGCTGAGAGGCTGACAGAAGGGGCCCACCAGTCAGGTTTGACTTGGGCTGGCGCCTTTGACCTGCTGAGGTCAGCATGATGCAATGCTGACGCAGTAATGCATTTTCTGGATTTATTTTTTATTCAGGAAATTCCAGAAAATGTTTAAAACTTCTAAAAATCATAGAAATTCAACCGTAACTCCAAATGAAATAATTTATATATGAAAAATTATCAGAAAAATTCAATCTATCCATCTGTAATGGTTTCATGCATGACAAAACAAGTTTACCTTGCTGTTTAAGCAGATTAAGGAAATGCACTATTAAGGCCATGTTTAATGAGCTAATATTTGAATCTTTGATTCAAATGAGTTCATACCTTTCTATTCTAGCTTGCATTAGTCCAAAACACATTCATATTGCCATGTCATAGCATGCATCATATTGTTGCATATCGTCATGTGTTGATTGTGTTCCGATGTGTTCCCCGTGGTAGGTTTTGCCTCCGAGGATATTCACGAGTATCCAAGTGAAGGGCAGTATCCCGCTACCACTCCATCAGGCAAGCAACCATTGATCATTCTGATACAAACCCATGTTCTCGCTTCTGCTCTTGTTTACTGCATTAAGACAACGCGATTCAAACTGCTGTGTGCTACGGTAGTTGAACCCTTATCCTCTGCATGACCTGTCATTGCCACAGTAACTAGATGGAACCCACTAGCATGTGTAGGAGTTGATTGAGCCATGTATGTGATTCCTACCTTGCTATGCCTGCTATGCTTAGAGTTGTGTCAGGTCTAGTTCATCTGGGTGATGGGCTAGAGTGAAATGCTTATGTCGGTAATGTGAGGGATGTGTTGAACATGTTTTGGTAAAGGTATCGATGAGAGGCCATGTAGGAGTACATGGTGGGTTGTTTCATTGAGGCCGTCCCTAAGAACTGAGATCTGTATGTGTGATTTTAAGATTCAGCTACTACCATGCATTGGGATCCTTAATTGACCCTCTCGGCTTCTTAATCACCCTAGTACTCTGTCCAGGAGTTGCAAATAGTTTCTGGTGTTTGTAGGTTATGTGTTGGCGGCCGTGCGTAGCGCTGACCCTAGGGGTGGGCTATGTTGCGGTAGATACACCGTGGCCGGGTATGCCGGGCGCCCGTTTGGCGTCTCGGGACCCTGTTCACATCATTCGGGGCCGTATGTGGAAACCTCGGCCGGACTCCCTGCGGATGGAACCTGGATAGGCGATAAACCTGGACTAGAGACTTAAGTATTTAGGTAGGTCGTGGCCAACACCCTCGCCGGGCTTCCGCTTCAAGGTTGCCGAGTACATGTCGTGTAAGTGGCGGTAAGTGGTGAAAGCGTGTATGAAGAAGTACACCCCTGCAGGGTATAAAACTATTCGAATAGCCGCGTCCGCGGTAAAGGATTACTTGGTTGCCTATACAGTTCATAGACAAGTTAATGGACACTACTAAAAGACTCAAGATAAGTGTGAGTACCGAGGATGGCCCTCTCGTAGGATGACGAGGGAGGATCCCCGGTGGAGTATTGTGTTGGTGAGTAGTGGACTCATGTGCGAAAACTATTTTACTGGTGAAGTTCCGTAGGATAGCTTAGCCAAGAGTCAAAGCTGGCTTGCTGCATTAACCCCACCACCTTCTTGAGAATAAGCATGTATAGTAGGTTCTGATCTAAGACTTGCTGAGTACCTTTGTACTCATGTTTGCTTAATTACTGTTTCAGAGGACACCGCCCACTCCGATGGGTTCTACATAGACCTTGACGTCGACGAGTGACTAGCCACCCAGGTGGTGATCCTGGCCATGGAGGGCCTTATGTAGATAGACAGGCTTCGAGAAGCCTTCTTTCTTTCTAGAGTCTGTACTCAGACTAGTTGCTTCCGCATGTGCTTGTATGATTGTATGACTTGAGTGTCGGGTCATGTGACCCCTGTCTGTATGATATGTTATGTATGGCTCTCTGGAGCCTTTAAATAAAGTACTTGAGTTGTAGAGTTTTGTTGTGATGCCATGTTGTATGTACTCATATCGGGCATATTGCGTGTATGATTGAAATGCTTGGTATGAGTGGGATCCGACAATCTAGTTGTTTATCTTTGGCAGCCTTTCTTATGGGGAAATGTAGTCTAGTGTTCCTCGAGCCATAGTAGTCCGCTACAGCCCGGTTCACCGGAGTCCTGCTAGCCCAGCACTACTGTTCAGGACACTTGACTAGCCGGCATGTGTTTCACTTCGTTCCTATGTCTGTCCCTTCGGGGAAATGTCACGCGGTGATTTCCGAAGTCCTGCCTAGCCTGCTACAGCCCGGGTCCCCCGGAGTCCTGTTAGCCCAGTGCTACAGCCCGGAATCACTCGCTGATGACCGACATGCTCGATGTGATACATGTATGCCTGTCTCCATAGGTCTGTGCCGCTTTGGGTTCACGACTAGCCATGTCGGCCCGGGTTCTCTGTCAAATGGATGCTAGCGACACTATCATATACGTGAGCCAAAAGGCGCAAACGGTCCTGGGCCACGGTAAGACGACACCCGTGGGATACCGTGCGTGAGGCCGCAAAGTGATATGAGGTGTTACCGGCTAGATCGATGTGACTTGGAATCGGGTCCTGACACTAGGCCTTCAAGGGTCACCTTATGCCTCACTCGTACATTATAGATGCGCTAGCCGCACTCTTCATACCCGGGGGCTTCTTTCACAGAAGCTTAAGTTTATTTACCTGGGCCTCACGCCCAACACATGTGTTATACTTCCGCATGTACTTTTTTCACCATTATATGCATCGATATGACTTAAGTTTTGGCCAAGCTGGGTTGCCTGGCTCTTGTATTTATGCCCTACATTCTTGTTAATTCGGCTAGAGCATAAGGGGAGCATCTCTGCGATTGTTACCATCGGGTCATCCGGACGTGTACCTCAGACTGGGTGAAGCCGAAAGCTAGCATTCTTAAGGGAATATTCGGTCGGTGAACAAAAGATGACTTTTATTATCCATATCTGCCCCCAGATGATTTTTCTATGCTTCTTATCGCAATTCGGACATGCACTTTAGGGCATGCTTACCCAGGGAAAGGAACCCTTAACGGAACTATTCTCCCTGGAAGATGTTTCTTACTACCCATGTAATATAACATAACTAGTTGGGCACTTGTCTGATAAAGCACTAATGACCCCTACGCCTGGTCTCCACGCATGCCCTGGTTCTTACATAACCGAGAGGGTATTCGGATACACTCTGGACTGTCGGGTCCCGAGGTTGAAGCGAACAGGTCCGCCACGACAAACGATCTACAATCCGGCTAGAAGGCATTATACACGTCACTTTAAAATTACATAGTGAATTTGACTGGTTGAATTCCTCTTCAATACCATCCAATAGGCTGTCTAGTCTACAGTCCTGTTGGGAATACTTTGCGGCCAATTCTACTTCGCCGTACACTAAGCTCACAGGGATCTCCTTCCCATCAGGCCCCACAGGTCCGACTTCGGCCATGTGGTTCGGGTTAGCCTTCGTGTACCGTGTCTTCACCATTGCCCAGGCTTCCCTGGCGCCCTGACAGCAGGCCAATATCTTCCATAATCGGAAGCGCCGCTGTGCTCCCTTCAGCTTTTCTGCAAGCTCTCCAAGGCCTTCGGGTATGGATACGGATGGCCACAAGGCCTGGGCGACGCCTTGCATCACCTGCCGAACTCGTTCGTGCAACTGTGAGAGCTCGGGAAGAAGATCACCCGTTGAACCGGGCATCTCCTCGGCAGGACAACCTGTTAGCATACCTACACACATAACTCTGTCAGCCAGCTTCCTCGCCGAACTCTTTTTCAAAGTTCGTTCAAGCACTTACTAAATATGCCGCGTCGAAGCCGCCGATTCTCCTTAACAGAGTCCAACAGTTGGGCACGAACATCTTTTATTTCCACGCCCAGCTTGGTGTTGGCATCTAGGAGATCATTCTTCTCCTGCCTCACCCTCGTAAGCACGCTCTCACCGACCTTCAGCTGGCGTATGAGTTGTTGCTTATCCGGATTTAATCCAGCGTCATCTACAATTTTATCATCAGATCTGCATATATGCCGCTTTCTAATATGATACTTATCATTCGAAGGATATGTTACCAGAGGGGGTCTCTTTGGGCTCCCCTGCTGCGGCCAGTGCGGCCTGAAGTTGGGCTTTGCACTCTTCCAGCTCCTGGGACAGTTGAGTATTCTTTTCTGTAAGAACCTGCACAACAAATGATCCTTAAATCAGTTATCCTAACTGTTTCAAGTCTCAGGGGCTACTGATATATATAATCACCAAATTTTCTCACCCGTATGTCTTTTACATACTGCTCCGTGGCTCTGGCTAGACCATTTTGAGCGGCACGGAGGTACACGTCTCCCGAGTTGAAGGCATCCAATGCCTCTTGTGAGAAATAAGCGCCACGAAGAACAGTCCGGTGATGCCTATGGTTCATGGCACTTTCCACCTCGAAATTGGTGGCGGACAGTTTATCCGCATCCTCTGTCGGAGGAGCGCCCAGCGCACGCCTCGTATTCGTTCCCACCTCCGAATCTGGCCTTGGAGCCTGGCTGGTGGAGGCGCGATTGGTAGCCTCTCCGGGTATAGTCCGATGAGCACTCTTTTTCCTGAAAAGAAGGCATGGGCGTTAGTATGCCTCTGAGAATAATGTCTTGCAATAAAGACGGCGCGCTGTACCGCTGCGTCGGTGTCTTAATCCGGACTGCGGGTCTTTTCATCCTGCCTGGCCTCACGGCCCCTTGTTGGCTAGTTGCCGCAGGCTCGGCCTTCTGCCTCGAGGACCTCCCCTGCAAAACACGGCTGTTATACGACAATCAAAAAAGTGCAATGACAGATCCCCTTTCGAAGTGCTGGGACTTCGGTCTCAGTCACCTGTGAGGCTGGAAGTAGCCTAGGGTAATCGGCTGTAATGGCCACCAAAGCGTTGTCATTACTCGATTGGTAAAATACCCCATCGATCAGCTCCACAGATATGTCTGGATCCTCCTGGGAGGCCGGGGGTCAAGGGACCATCCAGGGTTCTCGGGTTGTGGAGGAGGGCTGTTTATCTCCTTTACAGCCTGGCGCAGCTCCTGCGATGAAATCACTAGACTGAATACTTAACTACGGGAATACGAAATGGATGGGCGAGAAAAATTCTCCGCTTACCCAGCTCGAAGGACTGTACATAGAGAATCTGCCCTGCGGGTTGACACGAAGGAATTCCTCCTCTTCTCCCTTGTACAAAGTGGATAAGATCTTTATTAGATCAGCAGCCGATCCCGGCCCTTTGCGGCCGTGGCGGGTGGCGTCATCCTCCCTGTTGAAATCCCATATGGGGTGGCCTCTATATTGAAGCGGCTGCACCCCCCGCATAATACATATGGCCATGACCTCGATCATGGTCAATCTGGATCAAGCTAAAAAACTTATCCGGCTCATCAGGTAAAGAACGTCTCTCTCCTCTTCTTCTTGGGAGCTCCATGGACGCCAGCTCCGGCGCTTCTTCAAAGGGGCATTGTCGAACTCAGGAAGGCCAATTCTAATAGGATCCGGGAGGGGGACGTATTCTATATAAAACCATTCTGAAGGCCAGTCTTCAGACGTCTTCTTTGGGGTTCCAGATAGGTATCCGGTCCCGGCAATACACCACACTTCGGCTCCGCCCACTTGATATATTGACCCCTTTTGAGAACGGGGCACAAGGAAGAACAGCTTCCTCCACAGAGCGAAATGAGCCTCACAGCCCAAAAACAACTCGCAAAGGGCTACAAATCCCGCGATATGTAGCATGGAGGCAGGCATAAGGTTATGCAACTAGAGGCCGTAGAACTCCAGGAGCCCCCGGAGAAACAGATGAATTGGAAATCCGAGCCTCTTGCCAAATAAGGGACAAGGCATACCCGCTCTCCCTTGGAGGGATTGGGAAGGCTCTCCGCTTGCTCTCCGCCATTATAGGTGGCAAGCCCGGCTCGAACTGGGACCATGTATGCCAGGGGAAGAAATCCCTTGGTCTGAAGCATCACTAATTTGCTGTGCGGGACGGAACATCTCTTCCAATCTCCAGGCTTGGGGCTAGGGGAGCGAGAGGAGGAGCTGCGTTGACCGGCCATGATGGAATGGATCTCTGTCGAATGCGCTCCGATGAAGGCTCGCCGAGGGAGGATGGTGTGATTTGGATCTGAATCCTCGTCTTTTAATAGGAAGCTCATTCACACAGCTAGGGGGGTAAATGTAAAAACACCCTAGCTCTTCACATTCGCTTGACACGTGGAAAGTGGCCATTATTGGGCGTGGAAGCCAAGGAGTGCAACATTCACAAAAGGCCAGACACTATTTTGACAGGTACACGGAATTTGGAGAGGAACCCGCCTTGCAATGCCGAAGACAATACTGCGTGCCGGACTCATCGTCATTGAAGCCTGGTTCAGGGGCTACTGAGGGAGTCCTGGATTAGGGGGTCTCCGGAGAGCCGGACTATTGGACTATGAAGATACAAGATTGAAGACTTCGTCCAGTGTCCGGATAGGACTCTACTTGGCGTGCAAGGCAAGCTAGGCAATACGGATATGAATATATCCTCCTTTGTAACCGACCTTGTGTAACCCTAACCCTCTCCAGTGTCTATATAAACCAAAGTGTTTTAGTCCGTAGAAGAACATACAATCATACATAGGCTAGCTTCTAGGGTTTAGCCTCTCTGATCTTGTAGTAGATCTACTCTTGTACTACCCATATCATCAATATAAATCAAGCAGGACGTAGGGTTTTACCTCCATCGAGAGGGCCCGAACGTGGGTAAAACATCATGTCCCCTGCCTCCTATTACCATCCGGCCTAGATGCACAGTTCGGGACCCCCTACCCGAGATCCGCCGGTTTTGACACCGACAGTTTCCGTTCCTGGAGAAGCTATATATCGAGGTGATGTTCCTTTCCTGTTAAATGTTAACCATAAGGGAGTTCAATTTGTGACACCTCTTCCCAAGTTTACAATGACAATATACTACGTTTCTGAAGGATTCTTTTGGAGGATTTCAGTACATACATGTTCCCCCCATATTGGTTGCTTGATCCATATGGTTACAATCCATAAGCATTTCTCCTTTGGATTTGTCTATACTAGTTTTCTTGGGAAATTTTCGTCCACTCCAACCTCTTCTGAAGAAGGCTACATTTTTCTAGAATGTAATCAAATGCCATGTTAATCATGTCAAATAAAAGATGGCATGTTAGTGCATTTTACAAATCCTGCAAACCAAATAGGCCTGTAGTGTAACGCCCCGAGTTCGACGCACCAGGTGTCTTCCAGTTATTCGTGCGTTGTTGCCATGTCATTTGCTTGCATGTTACTTCTTGCCATGTCATCATGTGCATTGCATCATCATGTTTTCAAAACTTGCATCCGTCCGGGTCTCCCCATTCTCGCCGTTGTCCGTTCTGAGCCCAACCACACATGCGCGCGCCCGCGGCACGTCCGAAATATTATTTTATAAGTGACCGGAAAATGTCCCCGGAATGGGATGAAAGTTGGCATGCGGTGTTGTTAAGTTGTCGGTAGACTACCTGCCAAATTTCATCGCATTCGGAGTCCGTTTGACGCCCCAACGGATAACTATAGCGACAATATAATGGGTCAAATCGTCGGACGTTTTCGGTCTCCGAAACTGCTGCCGAGCCTCTCTCTCTCTCTCTCTCTCTCTCTCCTCTCTTCTCAGCCCATCTCTCTCTAGCACAGCCCACCTGCAACCCACCTAAACTACCTCTGACCAAAACCATTCAATTGTGATCGGAGGGTCCAGAAACGGCCTCAAACCCACCAAACCCTAACCCCTTCCTTATATAAACCTTCCCCTTGCCATTTTTGGATAGCAGCCATCCTCCTCCTCAGTTTCCGTGCCACCCAATCATCAGAGCCGCTACCTCCATGCTCGTTTTTCAGCGCCGGCGCACTCCCCCGCTGCCACTTGTCGTTGCGCCAGCGGTCAGCCGCCACCCAGCGCCGCCGCCACATCAGCCGCGCCGCCCATGCAGCCATTTAGGGCATACCACCTCACCCACCCGCAGTCCCCACTCCGCCGCGGCCCTGCTAGCCCATCCGCGGACCGCCCCGGGCCAATCTAGGCCCGAGGAGCCCGCATAGAGCGGCCCCTTCCGTGAGCTCCAGATCGAGAGAGGAGCTCCCGATCCGAGCTCGCCGCTTGCCTGCTCTCCGCGCTGCCTCGCCGGAGCTGGCGTCGTCGCCGGCGACGAGCGCCTCCGCCCCGGTTCGTAGCCCGTCGTCTTGTCCTCTCCTCCCCTGTCCATTTCCGTTTCCCTTTCCTTTGCCTCTCTCTCTCATGGTCTCTCTCTCCCCGCAGGAACCCCGGCATGGCGCCGTCCCTAGCTCGATGAGCTCCACCTCTGCCGGCCGGATCCGCCGCCAGGAGGGCGGATCTGTCAATTCCCGACGTCTCTGACCTCGGCTCTGTCCGTCCCTGCCGCCATCCTGCCACCCTGTCGCCGTTGGTCGCCGGTGCCGCCATGGCCTCATCCCGCTCGGGAACGAGGAGACGAGCGCACTGGCAGCGCGCGTTGACCGACCCAGCGCTCGGCCTCCCGGCCCAGCAACGCAACCGCCGGCCTGCCTCGCCTACCTGGGCTGAGCGCCTGTGGTGAGGCCCAGTCCGCCTCTGTTTCGGCCTGCGTATATTTTTTCCCGTCTGGCGAATTTCTCTATTATCCACAGAAAAACTAGTTTTACAGAAAAACCCCTAGACTTCATGCATATAATAACTCATGTATAATGCATCCTTTGTAAAAACATTATATATGTAAAATGCTTAGAATTTTGTGTAGATTAACAATATGCAACTTTAATCCATGTTAAAAATGTTTAAAATGCTGTTTGTTTAATTTTGCTTAATTTCCATGTTAAAATGATTTATTTCATAACTAATTAACCATAGCTCCAAATTTAATAAACTTTATGTGTGAATGGGGTAGAAAAATGCCTAGTTTAAAATGGTGTCTTTACTTTGCATGTTTAACAACTCTAAAATATGGTTTAGGGTAGAACAGTACCAAATCTAATATATGCTCACGAGGATTTCTCTGGACTTGTTGCTTGTTGTTCCGGCCTCATTTAAACTTGCCTAGCTAGGTAGTTTTCATATGCTTCACCTCTTGCCATGTTTAACAACATTTAATATTGTTGGGTACATAAACGAGGATGAACTAAATAAGTCACGTGGTGTTTCGTCAATATGCAATTCATTGCATATTGAGCTCCACTTAATTTGTAGCATTGTTTGTTGCACTTTGCTATGCCATGCCTCTTTAAATCGGACATGCATCATACTTGGTTGTGCATCATGCCATGTTTATGTGATGGTTGTTTACTATGTCGTTTGCTCCTTTCTGGTGTTGCTTCTTCTTGTTAGTTGCGGTAATGTCACATGTGTGAGGATCCGTTCGACTACGTCTGTTTGTCTTCTTCATGGACTCGTTCTTCTTCCTTGCAGGATTTCAGGAAAGATGACCATACCCTCGAAATCACTTCTATCTTTGCTTGCTATTTGTTCGCTCTGTCGCTATGTCGCGCTACCTACCACTTGTTTATCATGCCTCCCATATTGCCATGTCAAGCCTCTAACCCACCTTTCCTAGCAAACCGTTGTTTTGCTATGTTACCGATTTTGCTCAGCCCCTCTTATAGCGTTGCTAGTTGCAGGTGAAGCTGAAGTTTGTTCCATGTTGGAACATGGATATGTTGGGATATCACAATATCTCTTATTTTAATTAATGCATCTATATACTTGGTAAAGGGTGGAAGCCTCGGCCTAATGCCTGGTGTTTTGTTCCGCTCTTGCCGCCCTAGTTTCCGTCATACAAGTGTTATGTTCCTTACGCAGTTGGGTGTTATGGGAACCCCTTGACAGTTTGCTTTGAATAAAACTCCTCCAGCAAGGCCCAACCTTTGTTTTTCTTTTGCCTATCAATCTAAGCCTTTTTCCCTTGGGTTTCCGGAGCCCGAGGGTCATCTTTATTT
>NC_057809.1:523391103-523410990 GCF_018294505.1 Triticum aestivum | reverse complement strand
CCAAAACAGAGCCACTTGCAGCGCCACCTCGGGGAAACTTGAGGGTTGGTTTTAGCTATATGTAGTGTTCATCCGGTGTGCCCCGAGAACGAGATATGTGCAGCTCCTATCGGGATTTGTCGGCACATTCGGGCGGCTTTGTTGGTCTTGTTTTACCATTGTCGAAATGTCTTGTAACCGGGATCCCGAGTCTAATCGGGTCTTCCCGAGAGAAGGAATATCCTTCATTGACTGTGAGAGCTTGTGATGGGCTAAGTTGGGACACCCCTACTGGGTTTGAACTTTCGAAAGCCGTGCTCGCGGTGATTTGGCAGATGGGAATTTGTTAATAGCTGGTTGTAGAGAACTTGACAGTTGACTTAATTAAAACGCATCAACCGCATGTGTAGTCGTGATGGTCTCTTTCGGGCGGAGTCCGGGAAGTGAACACGGTTCTTGTGTTATGCTTGAACGTAAGTAGTTTCAGGATCACTTCTTGATCACTTCTAGTTCACGACCGCTGCGTTGCTTCTCTTCTCACTCTTATTTGCGTATGTTAGCCACCATATATGCTTAGTGCTTGCTGCAGGTCGACCTCATTACCCTATCCTACCCATAAGCTTAAATAGTCTTGATCTCGCGGGTGTGAGATTGCTGAGTCCTTGTGACTCACATATACTTCCAAATAGTTGTAGGTGCCGATGATACCAGTGCAGGTGACGCAACCGAGCTCAAGTGGGAGCTCGATGAAGATCTTGATCGTTGTGTTGTGTCTTTTCCGGTTGATCATTAGTGGAGCCCAGTTGGGACGATCGGGGATCCAGCATTTGGGGTTGTCTTCCTTTATTTTGGTTCCATAGTCGGACCTTGATTGTATTCTGGATGATGTATATTTAACTTGTATTTGTGTGAAGTGGCGATTGTAAGCCAACTATTTATCCCTTTCTTATTCAATACATGGGATTATGTGAAGATTCCCCTCTTGCGACAAACCTACCATGCGGCTATGCCTCTAAGTTGTGCCCCGACACGTGGGAGATATAGCCGCATTGTGGGTGTTACAAGTTGGTAACCAGAGCCATCCCCGACTTAGGAGCTCTCTGCTTGATAGAATCGCTGACGTTGTTGAGTCTAGACCAAAATGTTTTGAGTCCTAGGATTATATATATCAGAGAGTAGGATTCTTTTTACTCCTCGGTCCCTTCGTCGCTCTGGTGAGGCCTCCTGACGTAGAAGTTTTGACTCTCCTCTCCTCAAATTTCATGAAAAAATTAGGATCACGCAGGTATCTTGGAATCATTCCGATAGTCTTGTGACGAGAACATTCTTCTTGGTGCCTCCTAACATTTAGGGCTTGTGGTAGTGTCCCGGGGAGTTGAGCTCCGAGGTGTTGTCGTCACAATTTTATCGTTGCAGTTCTGGAATACCTGAGTTTGCTGACATCGAAAATCTCTTTATGCAGTTGTTGGTGAGATAACCTCGACGCCACCCGGTACTGGGGCGGCAGTTCAGGAGTATTGCCATAACTCGTATAACGGATGCTTTTCGAAGGTTGAGGTACATGATTTCCGAAGGTTTCTTCGTTATGTGTTGAAGGATGGATACATCTGGATGTAGGGATTGTTAGTTTGGGTGAGAACTTATGCTTCCCCTGTATCCCCAACACCTGATTGCATAACCAGAAAGTTTTGGTAGTTTATAAGTGGGAATTCAAGTAGCTCCTAGAATATCTTTTCAACAGACACATGATACGATATGGGATCTATCATATGTTTGTTCCGGCTTATCCTGCAAGCCAATCCTTTGTTTTGTTTTGAGTTGTGGTATTCGAGTTGCTTCAATGTCAAGTGTTGATTCCATACCTTCCCTAAGTGGTGTTCTCACACTTATATGTGAACACCAATCCTTCTTGATCATCGAGGTTGTCATGTCAATTCTTTTCAACCGGCGTGTTTCTCTTCAAGTGGATCCGATCATTTCAACATCCGCAAGATCAACTCAAAGTCTTCTCAACGTTATTTGTTTCATCCATCCCAAGTTGCCTTTCTTTTCCCGCCCTCCCACCCTTTTTCCTTCAAGGAATCAGATGTCTTAATCAAGTATCCTTTTATTGGTGGGAAGTCTCTCCATTCTTTCCGTCAATGTTCGTATCCGGTGATTCTCAGGAAGATACTAATGGAGCCTCAAGTTCATCATTATTCGTTCTCTTTCTTCTCCGGTGGATTCAAGTCAAGCTTTGTCGATCATATTCTGTCCTCGTTTCAAATGTCTTCTCATGATGGTGCACCTCTTAATCATCCACTTCCCTCTATTCAATTGTTCTGGAGTGCCGAAGATATCTCAGAAGATTCACGTTTCCATTCTAGATCCGTTCAAGTTATTTCGAGATTGTTATCTCATTCAAGCCATTTAATTCAACCGTTACATTCCCTCTTTTAAATCACTCAACGGTGTTTCTCTTGAGTGGGACCTAACCCACAAGTCTTTTCCCAGGATCTTACCTGACTCTTCTTATTTTCCCGGAGTTATTCTCAAATTCTCTCAAATTTGACGTAAGAATGAATTATCATTAGTCATATGTCTTCCTCCAAGATCTTTCTAATTCTTTTCATTGTTGGCTCAACCTCTTCGCTTTTCATTCTCCAGGGATGTCTCATCAATTATCATGGTGGTGTTTCCCATCGTCATTCTCAAATTTTGAAGAACGAAAAAGAGCTCCTCTTAAATTCTTACCCGTTCTTCCAAAGATTCATGGTTCTAGTGTTATGCCACCCTCTCATAATTGTTTTCGATTGTGAGAATTCTTTTCACCCATTCGGAGCAATTCAGGATTCTTTTCAGTTTGATTCTTTGGAGCCCATCATCTCAAAATTATTCATTCCAGCTTTCAGCTCTTGTTCTCCAAATCTTACCGGCGCATCGCTCAAATATCCTCTAATCAGCTCATGATCTCTTCGTTCTCCTGTATCTAAATTCTCTCATGTATCTTCGTTCATTTTCTAATTCTTCCCGGTGTTTCGCTATCTTTTCTTCATTCGTTTTCAATTCTTATGGTGGTTCATTCAAGATTTCTTTTCCTTTGTTGCCATATCATTTTATTCGTTGTTTCAATCCTACTGGTGGTCCATTGAGTTTACACTATATCTCTCTCAATCCTTTCTACGAGAATAACTAGTATGCCAAATCCGTTGCTTGCCATCAATTTAAATAAGGATAAGCATAATGTAACTCTTATTCTTGTTTCATCGAGTGAATTCAATTCCTTATTCCGGAGGTTCATCAAATTCTCGGTTTCAATTGTTTCATCTTTTCTTTTCCCGGAGTTCCAAGCTCTCTCAATTATATCATCACAAAGATCCATCTAAATCATTACAAGGCTTCCCCTTGTGTTTTCAACTTCTCTTTCTTGTATCATCCTTTTATTACCGGAGTTCTTCATGGAGTCTCTACATGGTGGTTCGTCAAGGATTCTTTTCATTCTTCAATTGTTCTTCAAGATCTCTCTCGAAGTTAAGATCCGCCAAGCTATACTCTCAAATAAACATGGTGCTCAACACATGCTTTGTTTTGAGGAGTTCAAACATTCTTCATCTTGCATTTCGAAGTGCAATTCTTTCTACCTTATCTTTTGAGATGGTGTTATGTCATGGTTGACAATTTCACTTTGTGTTTCATGATTCATAAGTTGTCCGGAGTGACATATTTTAAACTCATCATTTTCAATTCGTTCACGAGTTCCTTTGCAACCCATCAATATCTTCATTGGAGTTATCTTGGGTTATATTTCACCTAAAGCTTTCCCTAAGGATTGTTGTTATTTATGGTGCTCATAAATGATCCAAGTTCTTCATTTATCCTCCCGGTGAAATAATTTTCTCGTCTCGTTGTTCATATCAATCCAATCTATTGTTTTTCGTTAGTGGCAGAATTCCACCTCATAATTTTGAGATGTTTTCCATAAGCCCACAACAACCTTATTATTTTGTTTTTGATTTTTCAACAACTCCATTCAATCCTTCTTTATAAGGTTGCCTTCAAATTCATTGATGGTAGAAGTTATCATTTTCAAGTTCTTCACATTCTATCAAGTTTTGCCTTCCTTCTCAACCGGAGTGCTGTCTGAAATCTTTCTTACCCATTGTGCCATTCTTTCAATAGTTTCCAGAGGTAGTGTGTTGTTGATTTCATCAAGTATCCTCTCATCTTGTCAAGTTCATGTTCAATTCCTTCCATTTACAGTCGGAGTGATGTCCAAATTATATCATTCTTATTCCCTCTCTATCTTCTTTTAACCGGAGTGTTGTGTCTATCATTCCTCTTCTAACCAGAGTCTCATCCAAGTGCTTTCATTTTGCCAAGTTCATATTCTATGCCTTCCATTTCCAACCGGAGTGCTGTTCGATTTTGTTCTTCCTTGTTCCTTGTTTATCTCGTTTCAACCGGAATACTTGCTTGTACTTCTTGTCCATCGAAACATTTTTTATGTCTTTCAACCTACAAGGTTCTAGTATTGTTCCTTGTTCCTCTTTTCTAACGGAGTGTTTTCAACTTTGTTCATCTTCGTTGTATTCTTTCTTTCAATTTGTTCAACCTCTCAAGATTCGTGGTATCACTCGTTTGTCAAAGAAGCAACTTAGTTTTACCTCTTCTCTTCCTCTTTCGTTTCCCTCCGGTGCCATCCTAGATCTCGGGACGAGATCCTCTTGTAGTGGTGGAGTGTTGTAACGCCCCGAGTTCGACGCGCCAGGTGTCTTCCAGTTATTCGCGCGTTGTTGCCATGTCATTTGCTTGCGTGTTGCTTTTTGCCATGTCATCATGTGCATTGCATCATCATGTTTTCAAAACTTGCATCCGTCCGGGTCTCCCTGTTCTCCCCGTTGTCCGTTCTGAGCCCAACCACACTTGCACGCGCCCGTGTCACGTCCAAAATATTATTTTATAAGTGGCCGGAAAATGTCCTCGGAATGGGATGAAAGTTGGCATGCGGTGTTGCTAAGTTGTCGGTAGACCGCCTGCCAAATTTCATCGCATTCGGAGTCCGTTTGACACCCCAACTGATAACTATAGCGACAATATAGTCGGTCAAATTGTCGGACGTTTTCGGTCTCCGAAACTGCTGCCGGGCCTCTCTCTCTCCTCTCCTCTCATCCCATCTCTCTCTAGCACAGCCCACCTAAACCCCCTCTGACCGGAACTGTTCGATTGCGATCGGAGGGTCTAAAAACGGCCTCAAACCCACCAAACCCAAACCCCTTCCTTATATAAACCTCCCCCTTGCCATTTTTGGACAGCAGCCATCCTCCTCCTCAGTTTCCATGCTGCCCAATTATCAAAGCCGCTGCCTCCATCCTTGTTTCAGCACCGGCGCACTCCCCCGCCACCACTTGTTGCAGCGCCAGCGGTCAGCCGCCACCCAGCGCCGCCGCCACATCAGTCGCGCCGCCCCTACAGCCATTCAGGGCATGCCACCTCACACCCCCCCCCCGCAGTCCCCACTCTGCCGTGGCCCTGCTAGCCCATCTGTGGCCAGCTTCGGGCCGATCTGGGCCCGAGGAGCCCGCACAGCGCCGCCCCGCTCCCCAAGCTCCAGATCAGGAGAGGAGCTCCCGATCCGAGCTCGCCGCTTGCCTGCTCTCCGCGCCGCCTTGCCGGAGCTGGTGTCATCGCCGGCGACGAGCGCCTCCGCCCCGGTCCGTACCCCGTTGTCTTCTCCTCTCCTCCCCTGTCCATCTCCATTTCCCTTTCCTTCACCTCTCTCTCTCTCTTATGGTTTCTCTCTCCCCGCAGGAACCCCAGCATGGCGCCGTCCCTAGCTCGACGAGCTCCACCTCTGCTGGCCGGATCCGCCACCGGGAGGGATATGTCTGTTCCCGATGTCTCTGACCTCGGCTCTGTCCGTCCCCGCCACCGTCCTGCCACCCCATCGTCGTTGGCCACCGGTGCCGCCACGGCCTCGTCCCTCTCGGGAACAAGGAGACGAGCGCACGAGCAACGCGCGTTGACCGGCCTAGCGCTCGGCCTCCTGGCCTAGCAACGCAACCGCCGACCTGCCTCGCCTACGTGGGCTGAGCCCCTCTGGCGAGGACCAGTCCGCCTCTGTTTCGGCCCGCATATATTTTTTCCCGTCTGGCAAATTTCTCTATTATCCACAGAAAAACCAGTTTTGCAGAAAAACCCCTAGACTTCATGCATATAATAACTCATGTATAATGCATCTTTTGTAAAAACATTATATATGTAAAATTCTTAGAATTTTGTGTAGATTAACAATATGCAACTTTCATCCATGTTAATAATGATTAAAATGTTGTTTGTTTAATTTTGCTTAATTGCCATGTTAAAATGATTTATTTCATAACTAATTAACTGTAGCTCCAAATTTAATAAACTTTATATGTAAATGGGGTAGAAAAATGCCTAGTTTAACATGGTGTCTTTACTTAGCATGTTTAACAACTCTAAAATATGGTTTAGGGCAGAACAGTACCAAATCTAATATATGCTCATGAGGATTTCTCCGGACTTGTTGCTTGTTGTTCCGGCCTCATTTAAAATTGCCTAGATAGGTAGTTTTCATATGCTTCACCTCTTGCCATGTTTAACAACATTTAATATTGTTGGGTACATAAACAAGAGTGAACTAAATAAGTCATGTGGTGTTTCAGCAATATGCAACTTGTTGCATATTGAGCTCCACTTAATTTTTAGCATTGTTTGTTGCACTTTGCAATGCCATGCCTCTTTAAACCGGACATGCATCATACTTGGTTGTGCATCATGCCATGTTTATTTGATGGTTGTTTACTATGTCGTTTGCTCCTTTCCGGTGTTGCTTCTTCTTGTTAGTTCCGGTAATGTCGCGTGTGTGAGGATCCGTTCGACTACGTCTATTTGTCTTCTTCATGGACTCGTTCTTCTTCCTTGCGGGATTTCAGGCAAGATGACCATACCCTCGAAATCACTTATATATTTGCTTGGTAGTTGTTTGCTCTGTCGCTATGGCGCGCTACCTACCACTTGTTTATCATGCCTCCCATATTGCCATGTCAAGCCTCTAACCCACCTTTCCAAGCAAACCGTTGTTTGGCTATATATGTTACCGATTTTGCTCAGCCCCTCTTATAGCGTTGCTAGTTGCAGGTGAAGCTAAAGTTTGTTCCATGTTGGAACATGGATATGTTGGGATATCACAATGGTTGGGTGTTATGGGAACCCCTTGACAGTTTGCTTTGAATAAAACTCCTCAACCAAGGCCCAACCTTGGTTTTACTTTTGCCTAAAAATCTAAGCCTTTTTCCCTTGGATTTCCGGAGCCCGAGGTTCATCTTTATTTTAACCCCTCGGGCCAATGCTCCTCTGAGTGTTGGTCCAAAACAGAGCCACTTGCAACGCCACCTCAGGAAAACCTGAGGGTTGGTTTTAGCTGTATGTAGTGTTCATCCGGTGTGCCCCGAGAACGAGATATGTGCAGCTCCTATCGGGATTTGTCGACACATGTAGGCGGCTTTGCTGGTCTTGTTTTACCATTGTCAAAATGTCTTGTAACCGGGATTCTGAGACTGATCGGGTCTTCCCGGGAGAAGGAATATCCTTTGTTGACCGTTAGAGCTTGTGATGGGCTAAGTTTGGACACCCCTGCAGGGTTTGAACTTTCGAAAGCCGTGCCCGTGGTGATGTCGCAGATGGGAATTTGTTAATGTCCGGTTGTAGAGAACTTGACACTTGACTTAATTAAAATGCATCAACCGCATGTGTAGCCGTGATGGTCTCTTTCCGGCGGAGTCCAGGAAGTGAACACGGTTCTTGTGTTATGCTTGAACGTAAGTAGTTTCAGGATCACTTATTGATCACTTCTAGTTCATGACCGCTGCACTGCTTCTCTTCTCACTCTTATTTGCGTATGTGAGCTACCTTATATGCTTAGTACTTGCTGCAACTCCACCTCATTACCCTATCGTACCCATAAGCTTAAATAGTCTTGATCACGCGGGTGTGAGATTGCTGAGTCCTCGTGACTCATAGATACTTCCAAACAGTTGCAGGTGCCGATGATACCAGTGCAGGTGACGCAACCGAGCTCAAGTGGGAGCTCGATGAAGATCTTGATCGGTGTGTTGTGTCTTTTCCGGTTGATCAGTAGTGGAGCCCAGTTGGGACGATAGGGCATCTAGCATTTGGGGTTGTCTTCCTTTATTTTAGTTCCGTAGTCGGACCTTGATTGTATTCTGGATGATGTATGTTTAACTTGTATTTGTGTGAAGTGGCGATTGTAAGCAAACTCTTTATCCCTTTCTTATTCAGTACATGGGATTGTGTGAAGATTACCCGTCTTGTGACAAACCTACCATGCCGCTATGCCTGTAAGTCGTGCCCCGACACGTGGGAGATATAGCCGCATTGTGCGTGTTACATGTAGTAATGTTCAAAACTGCATGTAGGCACTAACACATTTTCTTCTTTTACAGATAAGATTAGGCCCAATGGTGGATAATGTGATACAGTATAACAATCACGTCGAATTCCTAGATCTGCATCTCTCGGAAATTACTTTGAACTCCAACCGAGGGACCTTACCAGAGTTATATTCGCCAGGTTCTTTGTTCTCAGAGCAAGGGTGCTGAAGGAAATGAGGTTTGCCCTACATTTATTTCAAAAAATGAATGGTTTGTTGATCAGCGTCAGTGCCTATGGCAGAATGGAATTGGCTCCAAAAATGCTCAATTTCATTTTGGAACTTCAGATGACAGAGTAATCGGAAGTCATCGTGTCAACCCCATACATGACTTCTCAGTGGCTGACCCCTTTGCAAAAATTGTGAGGTTTCGAAACCAAGCTTAGAAGTGGTAATATTAGTTTTAACCTCTTTGATATCCATGTTCAGCGGATCAACGCGAGCATTTGCAGCTGATGAGCTGAATTTAATTTCTAATATCAGTTTGAACCTTGTAATCTTCGAATTTGAGCCATATAACTATGGAATTTGAACCTTGTAATATTTTGAGATTTTGTGGTACAATCGTTGAAATGGCATCGTATGAGACTCGTATATTGGTAGCACTATTTTGACCTTAATATGCAATGGTCTTATATTTTATTAACCATTCTCGAATATGTTTACCTTGTCGATCTCACAGCACACGATCTATATAGCTAACTCGACTGTGATCTTCGACATTATTGCACATAGTTGGTTTCTTCCACCATGTGCCCTGTACAGCGCAGAATTAATTATCGCACTCGAGTGTCCATCATCACCCTTCCGTGTAACTTTCACCTCATCACCGACGGGTAAACTTATGACCGAAGTCATTCCACACACTTCATTTTTACAAAGCTTTTTGCCAATAAATTTGTCCCTCTTCTAGCCAATGCGTGGCGAAACTAGTTGGGCGGGAAGCTTGCGCGGTAAACTGCGTGGTAGCGCAGGAACATGTTCACTAAGGATACATTTGGCGCATCGTCAAGCCCACGCGTGCAGTGCAGTGTTGTCAAGCGTGCACTAGAATCCTCCGTTATGAACGTTGTGATAAGATGTGACGATTACAGGCTGGCCGACCCCCATTTATTACAGCGCCCATTTAACCCTTGTGACTCGTCAACCTTTCGATCACGCCCCACCATTGCAAGAAGCACACCCACCACGAGAAATTCTTAGAGGGTATCCTGCACGGCTCCAATCGCGCTCTGAGCGGCTGCCGACGACGAGCAGCAGTTCACCATGCGTGCCGTGGTGGACACCCGCTGAAGCTTCATGGACCTCTCGGTGGTGTACACCAACGACCCGGTCTGGGTTCGACCTCGAGTACACCTGCGCTCGTGCCGGATCTCGTCCCAAGGTCGCCATCGCCTAGATGTGCATGCGCCACCATGTCCTTGTCTAGCACTACTGCCTGGCCACAAGGCCTTGTGAACATTTCGCGAGGTTTGTCGACATCCCCCACTACATGTTCTCTACGGTGGACATCACAAATGATGTAAAGGCGCTCCAGAATTCGGGCATCGCCTGCCAGAATCTGGTCAACATCAAGGGCCAATACAAGATCTGGTGCAGCAAGGAGCATGAGAAGGACTCACTGGTTCACCTCGCCAAGGCCATCATCAACCCCTACTATAGAGACATGAAGGAGTCATGCAACAAGGACAAGTGTGCCTGGCACTCGGCCTGTATGGAGAAACTTGACAAAGCTCATGTCGTGTACGCAACCAAGGAGGCGTACACGAGCTATGACATATACAGGTGGATCGTTGACACCAGGAAGTACCTCCTTCCCCAAAACGACTAGGGATCCAGTTGTAAGCAGAGCAATGGCAAGCGCCGTCGCAACAATAAGTAGATGATTAGATCCTCGGTTCTCCTACTTTAATATGCATGTAATTGCTTACGTTGGTGTGTGGAAATTTTATGTGTGTAGTCACTTGTGTAATTGTATGCTTAATTTGGTTATGCAATGATGTCTTTTTAAGTATATATGTTGATGCTCTATAGACAGAGCGTAGATGTTGTGCGGACAAAGAAAATCACATCGCACATGGACTAAACAATGGAACCCGTCGGTGATGTTTTCATCAATCACTCACAATTGTATACCCGCAATCTTTTGCTAACAACACACACGGCTTGTTAGTAGTAATCGTCTGTGTTGTTATCCTCTTCGCACAAGTTTCCGATTACAGACCTGTTTGCCGCGTATCACACACATATTGTAAAGTTGAACCATTTCTGTTCTGTTGTCTCAACGCAAACAGTTCATCCAAGTGAACCGCATGTCATATATCGCACACACCTTGATCTGGCTGACCGTTTTTGTGTTGCCTAATCACAAACAGTTCATCCGAGTGAACCGTATGCTGTATATCGCACACACATTCATCTGGCTGCCCGTTTCTTTTGTTCCTCCTCATCGCAAACAGTTAATTGAACTGAACTATACGCTCTGCATCGCACACGCAACTAAAATTTGAACCGTGTTTGATGCATCCTCCATCGCAAATGTTTTGCACCTTTTTGACGTTTTTACACAATCATTTGCGATTATTGCATCGCACATAGTTTCATCAAAGGGTCTCTGATCGTAGTGTCGCGTTAGCAGCATCCTGGAGTAGTGGATGCTGAAATCAATGAAGGTAGAAATCAAGAAATAGCATCAAGTGTTGATGGTTAACAAGACCACTAGTTTCAAGAAAAAGGGCAAGGGAAAGAAAGGGAAACTTCAAAAAGAATGGCAAGAAAGTTGCCACTCCCATGAAGAAGCCCAAAGCTAGACCCAAGCATGAAACTGAGTGCTTCTAGTACAAAGGAAATGGTCACTGGAAGCGGAACTACCCTAGATACTTGGCGGATAATAAGGATGGCAAAGTGAACAAAGGTATATTTGATATACATGTTATTGACGTGTACTTTACTAGTGTTTACTAGCAACCCCTTGGTATTTGATACTGGTTCAGTTGCTAAGAGTAGTAACTTGAAACAAGAGTTGTAAAATAAACAGAGACTAGTTAAGGGCGAGGTGACGATGTGTGTTGGAAATGATTCCAAGGTTGATAAGAACACCATCGCACACTCCCTTTACCTTCAGGATTAGTGTTGAACCTAAAATAAATGTTATTTGGTGTTTTCGTTGAGCATGAATATGATTGGATCATGTTTATTGCAATACGGTTATTCATTTAAGTCAAAGAATAGTTGTTATTTACATGAATAAAACCTTCTATGGTCATACACTCAATATAAATGGTTTATTGAATCTTGATCATGGTGATACACATATTCATAATATTGATGCCAAAAGATGCAAGGTTGATAATGATAGTGCAACATATTTGTGGCACTGCCGTTTAGGTCATATTGGTGTAAAGCGCATGAAGAAAATCCATGCGGATGGACTTTTGGAATCACTTGATTATGAATCATTTGATGCTTGTAAACCATGCCTCATGGGCAACATGACTAAAACCCCGTTCTTCGGAACAATGGAGCGATCCACTCAATTATTGGAAATAATACATACTGATGTATGCAGTCCGATGAGTGCTAAGGCTCGCTGCGGGTATCATTATTTTTTGACCTTCACAGATGATTTGAGAAGATATGGGTATATCTACTTAATGAAACACAAGTTTGAAACATTTGAAAAGTTCAAAGAATTTCAGAGTGAAGTGGAGAATCATCGTAACAAGAAAATAAAGTTTCTACAATCTGATCGCGGAGGCGAATATTTGAGTTACGAGTTTGTCCTTCATTTAAAACAATGTGGAATAGTTCCACAACTCACGCCACCTGGAACACCATAGCAAAATGGTGTGTCCGAACGTCGTAACCGTACTTTATTAGATATGGTGCGATCTATGATGTCTCTTACCAATTTACCACTATCGTTTTGGGGTTCTGCATTAGAGACAACTGCATTCACGTTAAATAGGGCACCGTCAAAATCCGTTGAGATGACACTGTATGAATTATTCTTTGGCAAGAAACCGAACATGTCGTTTCTTAAAGATTGGGGTTGCGATGCTTATGTGAGAAAGCTTCAGCCTGATAAGCTCGAACCCAAATTTGAGAAGTACTTCTTCATAGGATACCCAAAAGAAATGGTTGGGTACACCTTCTATCACAGATCCAAAGGCAAGATCTTTGTTGCTAACAATGGATCCTTTCTAGAGAAGGAGTTTCTCTTGAAAGAATTGAGTGAGAGGAAAGTAGAACTTGATGAGGTAACGGCACCTTCTCTCGAATTGGAAAGTAGTTTGATACGTCTCCAACGTATCTATAATTTATGAAGTATTCATGTCGTTATATTATCATTCCTGGATGTTTACAATCATTTTATAGCAACTTTATATCTTTTTTGGGACTAACCTATTGACCCAGTGCCCAGTGCCAATTGCTATTTTTTGCTTGTTTTTTACAACATAGGAAATCAACATCAAACGGAGTCCAAACACAGCGAAACTTTTTGGAGATTTTTTATGGACCAAAACACCCAGGATTGGACAAAGAAGCACTAGGGGGTGCCTCGAGGGGGGCACAACCCACCAGGGCGCGCCTGGGGCCCTAGGTGCGCCCAGGTGGGTTGTGCCCGTCTCAGTGGCTGAGGGAGTCCTGGACTAAGGGGTCCTCGGGCGTCCGGCCTGTTTTCCATGGGCCGGACTGATGGGCTGTGAAGATATGAAGACCGAAGACTATACCTATGGCCGGATTGGACTCTCCTTGGCGTGCAAGGCAAGCTTAGCGACCGACTATGAAGATTCATTCTCATGTAACTGACTCTATGTAAACCCTAGATCCCCCCGGTGTCTATATAAACCGGAGGGGTTAGTCCGGAAAGGATATACTCATTACCATAGTCATACATGTTAGACTTCTAGGGTTTAGCCATTACGATCTCGTGGTTGAACAACTCTTGTAGCACTCATATTCATCAAGATCAATCAAGCAGGACGTAGGGTATTACCTCCATAGAGAGGGCCCGAACCTGGGTAAACACCGTGTAACACCCTCGATGCGGCTATATCTCCCACGTGTCGAAGCACGACTTAGAGGCATAACCGCATTGAAAGCAATGTCGCAAGTGAGGTAATCTTCACCAACCCATGTAATATATAAGGGAAAAAATACATAGTTGGCTTACAATCGCCACTTCACACAATTACATGAATAAAGCATTACATCATCCAGATACAAACAAGGTCCGACTACGGAACCAAAGTAAAAGAAGAACCCCAAATGCGACATGGTCCCTGATCGACCCCAACTGGGCTCCACTACTGATCAACTAGAGCAAAACAACACAAAGGACAAGATCTTCATCGAGCTCCTCCTGAGCTTGGTTGCGTCGTCTGCACGGACTCATCGGCACCTGCAAGCTGATTTGGAAGTATCTGTGAGCCACGGGGACTCAGCAATCTCGCACCCTCACGATCAAGACTATTTAAGCTTATTGGTAAGGTAAAAGGTATGAGGTGGAGCTTCAGCAAGCGGCTAGCATATATGGTGGCTAACCTATTCACAAAAGAGAGCGAGAAGAGAAGGCAAAGCACGGTCGATAAAAGTATGATCAAGAAGTGATCCTAAAACAACCTACGTCAAGCATAACTCCAACACCGTGTTCACTTCCCGGACTCCGCCGGAAAGAGACCATCACGGTTACACACGCGGTTTATGCATTTTAATTAAGGTCAACTTTAGGTTTTCTACAACCGGACAATAACAAATTCCCATCTGCCCATAACTGCGGGCACGACTTTCGAAAGTTCAAATCGCTGTAGGGGTGTCCCAACTTAGCCCATCACAAGCTCTCACGGTCAACGAAGGAATAGACCTCCTCCCGAGACGGTCCGATCAGACTCGGTATCCCGGTACAACAAGACATTTCGACAGGATAAAACTAATCCAGCAACACTCCCCGAATGTGCCGACAAATCCCGATAGGATCTGCACATATCTCTTTCTCAGGGCACACTCAGATTGTCCTAGGTACGGGTAGGCCAGCCCAGAGTTGCCCCTGGTGGCCACCGGTAGCTGATAGGTGGACCAACACTCAGAGGAGCACTGGCCCGGGAGGGTTAAAATAATGATGACCCTTGAGTCCGCGAAACCCAAGGGAAAAAGAGGCTAGGTGGCGAATGCTAAAACCAATGTTGGGCATTGCTGGAGGAGTTTTACTCAAGGCGAACTGTCAAGGGGTTCCCATTATAGCCCAACCGCGTAAGGAACGCAAAATCCGGGAACATAACACCGATATGACGGAAACTAGGGCGGCAAGAGTGGAACAAAACACCAGGCATAAGGCCGAGCCTTCCACCCTTTACCAAGTATATAGATGCATTAATTAAATAAGATATATAGTGATATCCCAACAAGTAAACAGTTCCAACAAGGAACGATCACCATGTTCCAACAAGGAACAAAACTTCAATCTTCACCTACAACTAACAACGCTATAAGAGGGGCTGAGCAAAGCGGTAACATAGCTAAACAACGGTTTGCTAGGACAAGGTGGGTTAGAGGCTTGGTTCAACAATATGGGAGGCATAATAAGCAAGTGGTAGGTATCGCAAAATAGTCATAGCAAAAGAGCGAGCAACTAAGCAAGCAAAGATAGAAGTGATTTCGAGGGTATGGTCATCTTGTCTGAAATCCCGCAAGGAAGAAGAACGAGTCCATGAAGAAGACAAACGGATGTAGTCGAACGGATCCTCACAAACGCGACGTTATCGGAACCAACCCGAAGAAGCAACACTGGAAAGAAGCACACAACATAGTAAACAACCAAGCATAACATGGCATGATGCACAACCAAGTATGATGCATGTCCGGTTTAATGAAGCATGGCATGGTAAAGTGCACAAGCAATCCTACAAATTAAGTGGAGCTCAATATGCAACGAGTTGCATATTGAGGAAAACACCACATGACTTATTTAGTTCTCTCTCGTTTAGGTACCAAACAAGATTAAATGTTGTTATCATGGCAAGAGGGTGAAGCAAAGTAAAACTACCTATCTAGTCAAGTTTAAATGAGGCCGGAAGCAACGAACAACAATTCCGGTAAATCCCCATAGCATATTTTATATTTGTACTGTTCTGCCCTAAACACAATTTTAGAGTTGTTTAACATGCAAATAAAGGTCACCATGATAAACTAGGCAAAATTCTACCCCATTTACATATAAAGATTATTACAAACCGAGTTACGGTTATTTAGTTATGAATTAAATCATTTTAACATGGCATAGGGGCAAATTTAATCAAACTGCATTTTAGACATTTCAAACATGAATGAAAGGTGCATAATATTAAACTAGACAAAATTCTAAGCAACTTTCATATTAAGTTTGTTTTAAACCGATGCACGGTTGTGGAGATATTAAATGCATGATCTAGAGGGACTTTTCTGCAAAACTGTTGTCTCAGGAATAAATGATAAAATTGCCAAAACGAAAAAAAGGCACAGGCTGAAACTGGTGGGCACTGGGAGCTCACCATGGGCCTCGGTCCAAGTTAGTGAAGAGGCCAGGCAGCGCTGGGGTTGGCCTCACCGTGGCGCGGCCCAGCTAGTGGAGAGGCCTCACAGGCCGGCTGGATGGAAACGACCCAGACGAAAGGTCAACGAGAGCGAGGCAGGGTCGCGGCGCCCGCTGGAGCTCGATGCAGAGCATGACGCGGCTGTGGCTGCAGGCGTGCTAGGCAGGGACGGTTCAACGCGGGCAGCACCGGTCGGGATCCTCCGGATCGAACATAGCTGAAGACGGAGGGCCCTGGGGTAGCTCGATTTGGTCAGCAGCGGGGATCGGTCAGGGGAGCTGGTGTCCCATGGCAGCGATGAGCGGCGGAGGAAATCCATGGTGCTCGACGCAAGAGCAACTTCAGACGCGGAGCTCGCCGGATCCGATAGCGGTGAAGGTCGTCGAGGCAGGGAACGGAGCAGATGTAGAGGGAACGGAGCTCCGGTGGCTTGGCCTCTCCGAGCGAGGCTCAAGGAGCTTGGGCGCGTGTCCTCCATGGTGCTGCTCCTATGGCACAAGAGAGGGAGGGAGAGGTTAGAGAAGGGAGAGACGAGAAGAAGAGGAGGACAGGAAGAAAGAGCGGGTGGGCTGGCCTGGTGGATGAGGGCGATGCCCTGGTGGATGAGGTCGCCGGCGGCGACGGGGCTGACGAGGTCGAAGTCGCCGGCTGGTAGGCTCGCCGGGTGGCCCGCTGACGAGGGCTCGTGCTCCCTGAACTCAGGCGAGGAAGCTCGGGCACGTGGTTGGATGGGGAATCGGTAGTGGATCGATGGATTGGATCGATGGGGAAAACGAGGAAGGTGGCGGCGACATGGGGATTGATGGATGGGACAGCTCCCCTAGGTTTTAGGGTCTGGTCTGATATATATAGCAAAAGGATTTTCGGATAGGGGCATTTGGTCCCTCCGATCTTAAACGGACGGTCGCGAAATGAAAGCTTAGGGAGACCAAATGAGAAAATGGTGACGTTTGGTAGATGTTTGGGGATGATCCGGACACAACGGTGATGACTCCCCGGGTCGGTTTGGGACAACTTTCGGACGCGCGCGAGGGGGGCTGCGGGCTGACGAGAGGGGTTAGGTTGGACCTGGCGGTAGGTAGTGAGTTGTGTAGACGGTCTCGAGCTGAGAGAAGAGAAGAGAGGGAAAGCCCGACAACAGTTTTCGGAGACCGAAAACGTCCGACGTTAGACCGGCTATACTGCCGCTATAGTTATTCGTTGGGGCATCAAACGGACTCCGAATGTGATGAAACTTGGCAGGCGGTCTACTGACAACAAAACAACACCGCATGCCAACTTTCAACCCATTCCGAGAACATTTTCCGGCCACTTATAAAATAATATTTCGGACATGTCGCGGGCGCGTGCAAGTGTGTCTGGGCTCAGAACGGACAACGGACGGAATGAGGAGACCGGGACGGATGCAAGTTTTGAAAACATGATGATGCAATGCATATGATGACATGACAAGATGCAACACGCAAGCAAATGACAAGGCAACAATAGCGAATAACTGGACGGCACATGGCATAACGGTCTCGGGGCGTCACAACACTCCACCACTACGAGAGTATCTCTTCCCAAGATCTAGAATGGCACCGGAGGGACAAACGGAAGAGAAAGAGAAGAGGTAAAACTAAGTTGCTTCTTTGACAAACGAGTGAAACCAAAGAACCTTGAAAATGTTGAGCCATATTGAGAAAAGAATACAACAGAGATAAATGAAGTTGAAAGCACTCCATTAGCAAAGAGGAAACAAAGAAGAACAACTTTGGGCAGCACTCCAACTGAAAAGAGATGCAAGACTAGATAAGTATAAAGAACTTTAAAAGGGGCACGACACTCCGGTTAAATGGATAAGCATGAAAAGAACATGATCTTTGATGAAACGAGATGATGGGTTGAAAAGAGCAACATCACAATGCCTCCGGATGAAAGAATCAAAGGTAAATCATCGGAACAAAAGAACGGGGAAGAAAATGACAACTCCTACCACAAATGAACTTGGAAAGCATCCTTAGGAGAGTGGTCGAACGGAGTTGTTGGAAACCCAACAACGAAAAGAATAAGCTTGATATGGTCTTATGGAATACATCTCAAATTATGAGGTGAAATTCTTCCACTAACGGAAAAAGAATTGTATTGATATGAACAAGGAGACGAGAAAGTATATCGCACCGGAAAGGATAAATGAAGAAATTGGATCATTGATAAACACCATGAGAGCGACAATTCTTAAAGGAAAGCTTTAGGTGAAATATAACCCAAGATAATTCCAATGAAGAAAATGATGGATTTAAAATATCTCGTCCTTGACAACATGTGAATCATGAAACATGAACTCAAATTATCAAGAATGGCATAATACCACCTCCAATAATATGATAGAAAGAATGCACTCCGGATTACAATATGAAGAAAGCTTGAGTTTCTTAGAAAAGAATCTTGATGAACACTTCAAGAAGAAATTAAATCCTTTATGAACCCACATGTAGAACCTGCCCGAAGAACTCCGTTAAACAAAAGAATTCTCAAACGGAAGGCAAGAGAAGATGGAAACACAAGGTGAAGACTTGCAATGATTTAAATGAATCTCCATGGTGATGTAATTGTGAGAGCTAGGAACTCCGGGAAAAGAAAAGATAAAGCATCTCGAACCCAGAATGTGATATGGTGCCCCTCCGTAATAAGAAATTTATCACTTGGATGAAACAAGAATAAGAATTACATTATGCTTATCCTTCACCAATTAAATTGATGACAATCAATGGATTTGGCATACTACTTATTCTCGTAGAAAGGATTAAGATAGATAATGCGCAAACTTGAGACGGTCTTGAACTAACCACCAGTAGGATAGAAATAACAAATGAATCGGTACAATAACAAAGGAAGAGAAATCTTGAACGAGCCACCGGTAAGAATTGAAAAACGATTGAAGAAAAGGTAAAGAAACACCGGGAAGAATTATAAAATGAACGAAGAAGCTTGAGAGAATCTAGATACATGAGAACGAAGAGATTACGAGCTGATTAGAGAATCCTTGATTTAGACACCGATATGATTTAGGGTATGAGAGCTGAAAGCTGGATTGAATAAATCTTAGATGATGGGCTTCGGATAACAAACTGAGAAGACTCTTGAATTACTCCGGATAGGTGAAAAGAATACTCATGATCAAAACAATTATGAGAGGATGGTAACAAGCTAGCACCACGAGTCTCTGAGAGAACAGATAAGATATGGAGGAAAACTCTTCTTCGGTCTTCAAATGTTGAGAATGACGACGAGAAACACCACCAAGAATTATTTAGACACTCCGGAAGAATTAAAATGAAGAGGTTGAGCCAACAATGAAAAGAATTTGAAAGATCAAGGAGAAAGGCATTTGATTGATGATAACTCATTCTTACGTCAAACTTGGAAAAGAAATTTGAGGATAGCTCCGGGAAAATAAGAAGAGTCAGGTAAGATCCTGGAAAAAGACCTGTGGGTTAGGGCCCACTCAAGAGAAAACACCGTTAGAATGATTAAAAAGAGAGATTTCACCGGTTGAATTGAAAGACTTGAATGAGATAACATCCTCGAAAGAACTTGAACGAATGTAGAGTGGAAACAGGAATCTTCGAGATATCTTGAGCACTTCAGAACAATAGAATGGCAAGCGGGGAAGATTAAGAGGTGCACTAGCATAAGTAAGCATTGAAACGAGGAAAAGATATGATCAACAAAGCTTGACTTGAAACCACCGGAGAAGAAAAGGAATGAGGAATGACGAACTTGAAGCTCCGTTAGAATCTTCATGAGAATCACCGGATAAGAATATTGATAGAAAAGAATGGAGAGACTTCACATCAATAAGATGGATACTTGAATAAGAAATCTGAGTCCTTGACGAAAAAG